>NC_142807.1:61225124-61444607 GCF_049724085.1 Artemia sp. Qi Xiang Cuo | reverse complement strand
GGCGTTGTCGTAGAAACTTCAAAAAAGACTCATTCGATTGGAAATTCAAAGAGCTAGTGGCCTTTTTAATAGTCGAAAGTGATTGGATGCCAAACTAACCCCCCTCTCACGCCCGCCTTTTCCCCAAACACATTCAATCAAAATTTTGAGATATCCATTTTATTCAACGTAGTTTTAAGTTCTGAAAATTTGGTCTCTGAGGATGACAACCCCCCCCCCCCCTAGCCCTCGAGGCAAGGGTTGTAAGTTATGGCCTGGGGGTATATAAGGTTATTATAGCACGCTTTGTCGTAGAAACTTCAAAAAGGGCTCATTCGATTGGAAATTGAAAGACTAGTGCCTTTTTTAATAGTCGAAAGTGATTGGAAGGCAACAACACCCCTTCCACGCCCACCATTTGCCCAAACACATTCAATCAAAAATTGGAGATAGCCATTTTGTTCAGCGTAGTTGATATCTAGATGAAAATTATGTTTTTGAGGAGGAAACTCCCCCACAGCCCTAACGATGTTGGCACAATGTTTTATTTATTATTTTTTCCTTTAGACCAGGGCACTTTGTATCCAAGAAGTTGTCGTAGAAACTTCGGAAAGGGCTCATTCGATTATAAATTGGAGTGGCTTGTGCCCTTTTTAATAGTCGAAAGTGATCGGAAGGTAACTACACCCCCTTCTACGCCCACCATTTCCCGAAACGCGCATCCAATCAAAATTTTAAGATAGCCATTTTGTTCAGCGTAGTTAATTTCATGATAGAAATTACGTTTTTGAGGAGAACACTCCCCCACAGCCCTCAGGGCAAGGGTTGTAAGTTATGCCCTGGGGGCATATAAGGTTTTTATAGAAAGCGCTGTCGTAAAAACTTCAAAAAAGAATCATTCGATTTGAAATTCAAAGGGCTAGTGCCCTTTTAAATCTTCGAATTTGATTAGAGGGCAACTAACCCCCCTCTCACGCCCACCTTTTCCCCAAACACATCCAATCAAAATTTTGAGGTAGCCATTTCGTTCAACGTCGTTGAAAGTTCTGGAAATTAGGTCTTTGAGGATGGACCCCCCCCCACAGCCCTCAGAGCAAGGGTTGTAAGATATGCCCTGGGGGCAAAAAAGATTTTTTAGAAAGAGTTCTCGTACAGACTTCAAAAAGGGCTCATTCGATTGAAAACTGAAATGGCTAGTGCCCTTTTAATAGTCGAAAATGATTGGAAGGCAACTAACACCCCTTCCACGTCCACCATTTCCAAAGACACGTCCATTCAAAATTTTGATAGCCATTTTGTTCAACGTAGTTGACAGTTCTAGCAATTATACCTTTGAGCAGGACAATCCCCCAACAGTCTTCAGGGCAAGGGTAATAAGTTATGCCTTGGAGGCATATAAGGTTTTCATTGAAATTTTTGTCGTAGAAACTTGAAAAAGGGCGCATTCGATTGGAAATTCAAAGGGCTAGTGCCCTTTTTAATAGTCAAAAGAGATTTGAGGGCAAGTAACCCCCTCTCAGGCCCACCGTTTATACAAACACATCCAATCAAAATTTTGAGATAGCCATTTTGTTCAACGTTGTTAAAAATTTAAAAAATTAGGTCTTTCAGAATGATAACCACTCAGAGCCCTAGGGGAAAGGGTTGTAAGTTATGCCCTGGGGGCAGATATGGTTTTTATAGATAGTGATGTTGTAGAAACTTCCAAAAGGGCTCATTTGATTGGAAATTCGAAAGACTTGTGCACTTTTTAATAGTTGAAAGTGATTGGAGGATAACTAAAACCCCTCTCACACACACCATTAACCCAAACGCATCCAATCAAAATTTTTAGATATCCGTTCCGTTTAATGTAGCTAAAGTCCAGAACTTGTGTCTTATAGGATGGCACAGACCTCACATCCCTCAGTGCAGGGGCTGGAAGTTATGCCCTTGGGGGCATATAAAGGATTTTTATAGAAAGCGTTGTTGTATAAAATTCAAACAGGAATCATTCGATTGGAAATTGAAACGGCTAGTGCTCTTTTTAATAGTCAAAATGGATTGAAGGGCAAGTAACCCCCCTCTCGCACCCACCATTTCCCCACCAACATCCAATAAAAATTTTGACATAACCATTTTGTTCAACGTAGTTGAAAGGTCCGAAAGTTGAGGATGAGAACCCCCTCACAGCCCTCAGGGCAAGGGTTGTAAGTTATGCCCTTGGGCATATAAGGTTTCTATAGAAAGCGTTGTCGTAGAAACTTCAAAAAGAGCTCATTCAATTGAAAATTGAAAGGGCTAGTGCCCTTTTTAATAGTTAGAAGTGATTGGAGTGCAACTAAACCTCCTCTCACACCCACCATTTCCCCAAACATATCAACTCGAAATTGGGAGATAGATATTTTCTTCAACTTAGTTCAAAGTTCTGCAAATTAGGTCTTTGAGGATGACAAACCCCTCACACCCCTCATGGGAAGTGTTGTAAGTTATGCCCTGGGGGAATATAAGGTTTTAATTGAAAGAGTTGTCGTAGAAACTTCAAAAGGGCTCATTTGATTGGAAATTGAAAGGGCTTTGCAGGAAAAAATATAGAGGAAAATGAAAAAGTTTGTGATACCTTGGATGTGAAGGAAGATTTGTCTTGTGAGGAGGAATTAGCACCTGTACTAAAAGGATTAAAGAATAATAAGGCTCCAGGTGCTGATAGGGTGGTAAATGAGTTTCTTAAATATGGTGGCTCTGAGGTTAGAAATAAGTTATTGAAGATTATGAATATGATTTTTGAAAAAAGGGAAGTACCTAACGATTTTAGGAAAACCTTAATTAAGACACTTTATAAGAAAGGTGATAAAAGTGAGTGTGGTAATTATCGAGCATTAGTCTGGCCTCTGTAGGTAGCAAATTGCTTAGTAATATGATACTTTTTAGACTGAGAGATGCCGTAGACAAAGTTTTAAGAGAAGAGCAGTGCGGTTTTAGAAAAGGTAGAGGATGTGTTGACCAAATTTTCACTCTTAGGTTAATAATTGAGAAGTGCCTAAGTTTTCAAACACCTTTGGTCCTCAGTTTTATAGATTATGAGCAAGCGTTCGATTCAGTTGAAAGAGGAGCTTTAGTAAAAGTTTTATCCTTGTATGGTATACCAGACAAATACATCAAAGTGATTAGTGCTATGTACGAGAATAGCACTGCTGCGGTTAAGGTAGGAAATGAGGTTAGCAGCTGGTTTTGTATTAAATCAGGAGTTAAGCAGGGTTGTGTTCTATCCCCCTTTATATGGATTATTTTGATGGACTTTGTCTTAAGGAGCACAGGAAAGGCAATGGGAGACCACGGAATCAAATGGGGAGGAAAAGTCTCCTGGACTTGGATTATGCTGATGATTTAAGCATCCTAGATGAAAGTGTGAGCAAAATGAATGAAGTTTTAGAGGTTTTGCGAGTTCAGGGTGCTAGTATTGGTTTGAAAATTAATGTTAGGAAGACTAAGTCACTAAGGCTAGGAATAAGTGAAGATGAAAAGGTGACGTTGGGTAATGAAAAGATTGATCAGGTGGGAAGCTTCACTTACCTTGGTAGTATTATTAGTAAAGATGGTGGGAGCAGTGAAGATGTTAAAAATAGAATAGCCAAGGCTCAGGGTGTTTTTTCACAGTTAAAAAAAGTCTGGAAGAATAGGAAGATAAGTCTGCAAACCAAGATTAGAATCTTAGAAGCTACAGTGATGACAGTGGTCAAATATGGCTCTGAAGCATGGACGCTCCGAAAAGCGGATGAATATTTGCTAGATGTTTTCCAGAGAAATTGCTTAAGGATTGTTCTGGGTACCCGGCTCACTGACCGTATTTCAAACAATAGGCTATACGAAAAATGTGGTTCAATACCGCTTTCTAGGTCTATAATGAAAGAAAGGGTGAGGTGGTTAGGGCACGTTGTGCGGATGAAGGATGACAGATTGCCGAAGATTGTTCTTTTCGGCCAACCATCTAGGGCTAAACGGAACGCAGGTCGTCCCCGTCTGGAGTGGGAGGCCGTCATAAAGAAAGATTTAAAGGAAATGGGAACTTCGTGGCGGGTGTAAAAAGGAGGCTTTGAATAGATTGGGGTGGAGGAGGAGCGTGCGTAGCTGTGTTGGCCTCAGGCGGCTTGGTGCTGCGATGAGTTGTTAGTAGTAGTAGTGCCCTTTTTAATAGTTAAAAGTGATTGGAGAGCAACTAGTGTTCCTCTCACGCCCACCATTTCCCCAAACACATCCAATCAAAATTTTGGGTTAGCCATTTTGTTTAACGTAGTTGAAAGTTCTAGAAATTAGGTCTTTGAGGCTGACAACTCCCTCATAGCCCTCAGGGCAAGAGTTTTAATTTATGCACTGGGGGCATATAAGGTGTTTACAGAAAGCTTTGTTGTAGAAGCTCAAAAAGGGCTCATTCGATTGGAAATTGAAAGGACTAGTGCCTTTTTTAATAGTCGAAAGTGATTGCAAGGCTTGACATTTTTATAGTAAAGATTGATGTGGGTACATTGTATTATTATTTTTTTTTGTTTTGTTTAGACCAGGGCACTTTTAATCGATAGAGCTGTCGTAGGAACTTCCAAAAGGGCTCATTCAATATTCTAATCGTGGTTCGTAGACTCATCTTTCTATTCTTCCAAACTTGTTTCAACTGTATAAACCCTGAGCCTTGGCTATTCTACTTTTAACTTCTTTGCTGCTTCCACCATCTTTACTAATAATACTACCAAGTTAAGTGAAGCTGCCCACTTGATTAATCTTTTCGTTACCCAACGTCACCTTTTCTTCTTCACTTATTCCTACACTTAACGACTTCGTCTTCTTAATATTAATTTTCATATCTATTCTAGCAGCCTTAACTCGCCAAACCTTTTAAAGCTCATTTATTTTGCTCACACTTTCATCTAGGATTCTTCAATCATCTGCAGTCCGAGAAATTTTTTCTCCCCCATTTGATTGCGAGTTCTCCCAGTGCCTTTCCTGTGCTCCTTAAGACACAGTCCATCAAAATGATCCATTTAAAGGACCCTGCTTAACTCATGATTTAATACCAAACCAGCTGCTAACCTCATTTCCTACCTTAACTGCAGCAGTTTTATTCTCGTATATAGCACTAATCACTTTAATGTATTGTATATTTTCTGCTATATCCTTTCCTGCAACTCTATCCGGTTTAGCACCTTCTCGAAATGTTCTGCCCGTCTCTCTTTAACTCTTTTTTTATCACTAAATGTGGCCGCGTTCCTATCTTTAACTGGTACAAATACCGATTGACTACTCCCTCTCAGTTTATTAACATGCCAGTACCATATTTTACTATTATATCGTCTAGCTGCATCCTCCAGATCCTCGACAATTTTATCCATGGTCTCCACTTCACACCTCCTTAGTTCATTTTTAATGCTTTCTCCAGTTTCTTTTATTTTCTTATTATTTTCACTCCTGTTTTCCTCTTATTTTCACTTTTTGTACAAGCCCCTTCCCCTCTCTATTAAACATAGTTTTTTCACTAATAATCCTAGCTGTGTTACGAACTTTCTTCCCTAAGACACCATCAGGAACTTCACAAATTATTTTACTAAAAGTATTCAATCCATCTTCTACATTGTCAAATTTTAAACTCTCTAGTTTATTATTCAACATTTCCAGGAAATTTCTCTTGAATTCTCATCCTGGAATCTACCAACGCCATAATTTTCCGGGAGGCTGTTTTCCTTCCAAAATTTCAGCGTTAAATCAACCCTCAGGCACTACTAGATGGTGATCTTTACTTTTAACTTCAATAGCGGCACTCCTATATACCCTAGTATCTTGTATTGATCCTGCCAGTCTTCGGTTTACAATTAGATAATCAATAGGGTTAGCTGTCTTACCATCACGTCAAAAGCATGTTAACTTATGGGCCATTTTATGACAAAATACTGTATTGGTTATAACTAGATCGTTATCCCTGTAGAATTGCTGCAGTCTGTAACCTGCATTACTGTTGCTGTAACCTGCATTGCTGCATTACTGTTTTCTTTTCTACACCTAGTTTACTTAGGCTAGGATACCCGCTATCCCTATTTCGACCAACCTAGGCGATAAAATCTCCTAATAAAAATAATATATTTCTACCTAGAATCCTGTTTATTTGTTCCTGTAGATGCAAGTAAAATTTATTTGAGTCACTACTATCTTCATCAGTCGGATCTACAGGGGCACATACTACTATAACTGATACCCTGCACTTTTTAGTCATAAAATGAGCGATTAGTATTTTTTTATTAATATCATTCCAGCATAAACAATATCTTGTTAAACTAGAGACCATCAGATTCGAAGTCTGATGCTCTCCCTACTGAGCTATTTTGGCTTGTATATACTCGTTTTTGAAACGGTATATCATAAAACAAATTTATAAGAAAAAAAATTGTTGTTAAGATACTATAATCATTTTTGCATTCAATATAAGCAGCTAAGTAAATCAAATATGGCACCATACCCCAAAAAAGCAACTTTTCAAAAGATGATTTTATTATATTAACTTTCAGTTACTACATGCCTTGGTTTGCTCTTTGCAAGTTCTCAGCTATGTCTAAAACCATGATAGCGATGAAACTTACATAATCCCCAATTTACCGTTAAATTGTCTGAAGAACTAAAGCCTGATTTCTCCTATATTAACATGTTGCTTATCATAACTAGGACCTTAATCCAACAAATGTACCTAGGAGTAATCTTCTCGGTTTTCCACACCCGGAATTAAAAAGCACCGTATAGCTGAATAGTCGTGCCGTAATTTTTTCTGTACACACTCATTTAAAGTTTAAATAAGACACCCCGTCCCTTGCACCACCATTACTTACCTCTCAGATCATTTTAAATCAACCATCGAGCCACTTATCCGGTAACTCAGTTGCTGCTGCTTTGTGATGTGATGGGGTGTACCAATATTTTGTGGCAGCCTCAAACTCATTTGCGACAATTTATTCCTAATGATATCGTTTGTTCTTAATTTAACAAGATGTTTATTATCTGCCAATCGGACAATTTTACGTGAACTTTTTTGGAAACAACGACTATTTTAGGGACCCCTGGGACTCTAGAGATCAATGCAAGGCCTTTGATATAAGCATGTATTTTAAAATGCAGATATATATGCATTTTATATATTGACTTTTAGCTTATATATTTTTGTGTAAAGTACACAATGGGATAAAACTCTTTAGTTTTAAGTCATGAGGTGGCAAATCAGCAAATTCAGTTGAATTAAGAATTTTGGCATGAATGCATCTTATAGGATTTGTATTCTCCTGAAGTTCATATTGCTTCTCGCTGTTGCTTCTCTTTTAACTTCAGATTTCGTTTACGATTCGATGTGATCCATGCTGTCGCTTTTCTTTTAACAGCTGATTTAGTCGTTTATCGTTTAAAACGCCAAATTTGCTGTTCATCATTTTTATTTGTGATGCTTATTATAGCATGTTTCCTAACCACATATCTCGCTGTGATTCATTTTCGTGCATCATTACTTCGGACGTTTTTTCTATGCTTTTTGCTTTAGCTGTTCGGACAAAGGATCATTTTGTATGACGTCATAAATACCAAAAATACTCAGCAACAACCAGGGATGTTCCATTGCACATACCTTCTGTATTGAGTAAACCTAAATTAGCAATTTATCGTGAAATTCTTCAGCTTTAGGTTATAGAGTGGCAAATCAGCAATTTCAATTGAATTAAGAAATTCCTATTTGCAAATCTCGTTGTCAATCACATTGCAACGACGATACTTGCCGAAAAACGGATGAAGATTTGCTAGATGTTTTCCAGAGAAATTGCCTACGGATTGTTCTGGGTACCCGGCTGACGGACCGGGTTTCCGTAAAGCCTACAGATATTAGGCTGTACGGAAAGTATGATTCAATCCCACTTTCTAGGGCTATAATGAGGGAAAGTTTGAGGTGGCTTGGACACGTTCTACGGATGAAGAATGACAGATTTCCAAATATTTTCTTTTTCGGCCAACCTTTTTGGGCTAAAAAGAAAGCTGGTGGTCTGCGGTTGGGGTGGGAGAATGTCATAAAGAAAGATGTAGGAGAGATGGGAACTTCCTGGGAGGGTTTGAAGAAGGAGGCTTTGAACAGATTGGGACAGAGGAGGAGCGTGGGTAGCTGTGTTGGCCTTAGGTGGCTTGAGGCTGTGGTGAGTCGTTAGCAATAGTAGTAGCTCCGATCTTAAATAAAGCTCAATATACCAAACCAGAGCAAAAAAAGGATTTGTGTGACTCCATATCTGTCGCTGATCTGTAGAGTCAATGTGATTTTATTTTTAAGAAAAAAGCAGTGCAAATGAAAGAAATCCACTGTTTTGTCCCATCCTGTCTATTTTTCCAATTTACTTTAAGACAGACCCACACACAAAGATGATGTAGAGGGGGTAATAGCCCAAAGATTGGTATGAAGGACGCTTCTCTTTAGAAAATTCTGGCATAAAATAACTATATTTGAGTTTTTGACCAGAGGGGGAAATTTTCTCTCTAACGCCATACGTATGCGCGCCTGTGATTAAAAGCTTTAAAAACAACTCAGTGTTTTTATTCGTTTAAAATTCGTCTAAATTTTTGTCAAAGTTTCCCTGCTTATAAAAGAATTCGAACAAGCGAACTCGTTTAAGTTAAAAAACACGTATAAAAGTTTAATCACGGGCGTAACGGTGCCATTCCAAGTTTTGCTCTGATCGCATTGGCTTCTGCAATTTCATCAGCAATATCTCTTCGTCGATTACTTCGGTCTTCTCGTCGATCTTCTCTGTTACGATCGCTTCTATCGCGTCTGTCACTGTGACGGTCTCGCCTCTCCTTTTCCTGTCGGTATTTATCCCGATCGGATCGATTCCTGGAAAAAGAAACATGTTTTATACGACAGAATAAAATCGGATAAATTAGTGGTAACAAAAACCCATACAAAATATTTTCATTGTAAATTTTTCTGTCATACAGTTTCAGTGGCAAGAATATTGATGACAATAGACAAAGGGGTTCTTTGGATCTCAAAGAAACTTCAGTAAGAATCTTCAATTTTTAATGATACTAGTGCCTGTATTTTTTTTCTTAGGTTTATCTAAAGCTTTTCTAAATTTTAATGTAATTACTAAATTACAAACCAAATAAAAATCAAATCGAAATAAAAATAAAGAAAATTTCACTTCATTAAATTAAATACAAAACAAAACTTTACAGGAATGTGAAATTTTTCGTGTTGGTCTAAGATTTTTTCTGAAAAAGAAATAACACGGAAATACTGTCCAAATATCCAGTATAATTAAAACAAAATCGAATAAATAACACAGTAAAAGCTAAACTTGCGAGGAATAACGAGAAAGAAAAACAAGGCAAAAATGTTTTTTTTTTAATTGTAATAGAATTCAAGATTTATGGAGTATGTAGAGCCATGTATTGAATTAAACGTATATGCAATCAAAACAAACATAGCATTACGTTTCCTGATCCTATGAACGATCCTAAGACCGGTGAGAGATAATTGTTATCACAATAGAAAAACTCAATTCGACTTACCTCTCTGAATAGTCTCGATCTCTTCTTTCATGTTGACTCCTGCTTCCTCGATCTTCCCTCCTTTCGTGCCTACTATCGCGATCTCTATCTCGAACTCTATCACGATCACGGTCCCGAACTCGATTACTTCGTTCCTCTCGGTATTCTCTGTAAGATAAGAAATAACAAATGTAAATAATGGTCAATAACAATAATAACCATGTAAATAATCAAAATACGAAAATGAAAAAAAAAAAAAATAAATTAAAAGGAGTGGAAATGGCTAAGAATCCAGCTTAGAGAACATATTCTTCTCTAAAACATTACGATTGGCCATATTTGTTTTATTGGCAAAATTCAACTATTTAACAGCAAATTTAACAACTCTTTTCAACTATTTTCAGTTGGTTTTTGGGAACGCACTTGATGAACAAAGCTATTGACAAACTGAAAATTATTGGCTAAATCATTACTTAGAACTGCACACGCACACCTGCTGCGTATTTTCTTTGTCCTGTTTTTCCAGTAGGCCTGAAAACAGAGTTAGTCAACTCAATGTTCTGAAAAGCTAACGGAAAACAGGTACATTAGCGGCTATATAAAATCCTCTCCTCTCTCTTGGACAAAGAAAAGAAAGTCGTTTCCTGGAAAAGTCACCAATTAGACGAGAAATAACCCCAGCAAGGCAATTAAAGATATAAAGTTAAAAATAAATATATAAACATATAGTAATGGATATTAGCCAGTAATGGAAATAGCCTTGAATATTTAGTTTTCGCATTAGAAACCTTTAAGAAAAAAAGGAGAAAAAAACGAGACCAAAAACAACTAAAAGATAAACACAAGTAAAATAACTAAACTAGAAACCAACCAAAAAATCAAAGAAGAAATTTCTATTTCACATCCAAGGCATTCAAAATTTTTAGATTGAACACTCAGCATTAATGTGGAACAAGTTCATATTTTGACAATTTCAGATAGCCGATACTCAAATACAGTGTAACTAACGTAGCAAAGTTAGCAGCTCATATTAAGCATTTTTAGCACTGCGATATACATTGACAAACTAAGTCCAAAATCGTATATTGAACAAGATATTTTTGAAGATACTAAAAAGGTGCTTAAGAGGGCCTATTATCGAAATTTGCTTCTCTACAAGGCTTACGATTTGCGGCTTCAAAAAGCACATTCGTATGCATGTTTTCACCTTTTTTTGCATGAGAAATTCGCTTCAATGCAATTGTATTGCACAAGAACAAAATTCCACGACAACTTGATGGGGAGGGGTCCACAGAAAAAAACAGACCTAAAATTTATTCCTGGCTGGTCATTTTTATCGGGTGATTTGGCTCTTGAAATTACTTCATTTTTTCTATCTTCTGAAGACCGATCTTCTTTCATTGATTTTACGGCATTTAGTTCCATAGCCTATTTACCCAAAAATCAGAGTTGAGCTAGGAAAATAGTAGTGTTTTGCGCCACTATTTTAAGGACTCATTTTTATACCGACTGGCTGAATAGCACGGACCTAAAATTTATTCCTGGCTGGGCTGGCCAGGAATAAATAAAATTTGTAGTTTCTTATATCTTATCTTATTTCGTTTTTTGTAGTCTAAAATTTATTCCTTATGTCGTTTTTTTTAGTTTTCTATAGTTGATGAATAAAAAAAACCAACATAATGCTGGAGCCAATTCATTTTCCACGGACCAGATTCGAAAATCTTAAATTTCGATGACTCCGACTCCAAGGCATTTATTCCCAACAGCTGACTCTTTTGGCCGTAAACACAGTATATAAATAATAGACAGTAGGATCACGCTCAGTAATTTTTGGCTACTACAGTCTTGGTGCGTATAAAAGCTCCACCCATATACTCGTACGTCCTCGTCCAATAAACCGCTGATGGCAGATCAATTGAGAACCCTGGAATACGTATTTTCGCATAAACTTTCTCAAAATGCCTTTGAAACCAACTCAAGACTTCGAAACCTACTTGCAATTTCTAAAAACATGTAATAATAACATTGCATTACTAATTACCAATTTTTATATATGTACTGGAATAAAATAATTAAAAATTTGATTCTTTAAAATTTAATGTTACAAAGGTGAAGCCTGATGTTTATACGTTCTCCGGAACACTTGCATCTCGGCCCGGCTTAGTATAATGGTTGAGATAGGGAATGATCCTACTGTCTACAATTTATATTGTGGCCGTATAGGTAATTTATATGTGGCCGTATAGGTAATTTATATAGTGGCCATAAATTACGACCAACTATGACTACATAGCCCTGCTTTTCTGGGGTCGAAAACATTAGAGAACGCCTGAAAACGTTAAACGTGTCAGAAAACGTTATTGGCAACAATTACTGCTTGGGGCAGTCATGCTGTAGATCAGACCCTAGTTCAACTATAATATTAAACCCTGCACATAGTCTCAAGGTAGACCACCACTGACCTTCTCTCCCTCTCTCTATGTTCTACTCTTAATATTGGTGGAGGAGGAACTATCTCTTGATCTGATTCTTCTTCAGTATCTTCGGCGTCCAAATCTTCCTCTAAAGCTGAAATCCTTGGAAATAACTCACTTGCCTCTTCTAACAACCAGCGTTTCTATAATAAAAACAAAAAAGTACTTTTATGATAAACGCCCTACCTAATGTTTTTCATTCATTGACGCATAATAGAACTGGTTTTTTTTTTTCGGTAGTTTCTTTCAGCGTAGTGTAAGAAAGACAAAAAGAAGTGACAGAATAGATGGAAAATACATAATTTGGGCTATATATTTGTACATTAGGGGGGGGGGGAAGTATTTGGCCAGTCTGAAGTTAGAAAACAATTATTACTAAAGAATAATTGTACCTAACACATTAGGCATGCAGACCCGATATACTTTACCACCCCCCCCCTCATGTCCACATCTGTAGCCCAAATTTGTTTCTAAAGTATTATATTTTTATATTAATTCGTTATATTTAATTATGAATGATAATCAGACAAACATGTTAGAAAAACATTAATAAGGGCGTATATAATACAAGTACCTAAAAATTCAGCATGATTATGAGTCACTTGCCTCTATGTTAATAGTTATCTTAATAATTCTCTTTTCTAAGAAAAATTGGTTCGTTAATTTTAAAATAAAAATTTAGCAAGCGTTAAAAATATCAATTTTAATCAATAATTATTAATTATTTGTTATTATTACACCCCCCCCCCTTCAAAAGTGATGGAAACAATAAAACAAACCCCTTTATATATAGTCTTTTCTGCTGAGAGACCAGTCTGTAAATTCTGGACCGTTCCACTGGCAATCTATATCACTAAAATGCTGTCATACTGACAATTAGGATTAACAGTTTATACTATAGGCTGTGAATTTAATATTTTTGTTGGTAGGCACGATTGTAATTATAGATTTTTGATTTTGGCGGATTGTAAGTTTATCAATTTTACTGCTCCAAACCTCGCAATTCGACAATCTATTCTTATAAATCGGTTTCATAAACTTATTAGTTACACTAATAATTTTTAATCTTGTTTTAAGAATATGGCCTGTCAGTGGAAAAGTGACAAATATTCTAGTCACTTCTGCACTCATGGATAACAACAAACATCACATCACTAATATTTCATTATTGTTGGGAATATATTACTCGAAGGTGTTATTTGTTAGTGACCTCCAACAATACTGTTACTGTTTGGTTTCAGTTTGATTTTTGTTTTCGTTTTTTGGAGTGGGTGTATCCAGAATAGGGTGGAGCTTGTTTAGTTTTCGCTGGTAGTTGTTGTTATATCCTAAGCCATTTGTGATCCATTTTTGTTGCGATCCATCATTGTTATTATCACAAACATCTTACTATCACAGGATAATAAGAATGAATCAAAATTATTTGTTATCTAATGTCTCTGGACAAAAATAATAATAATTATATAATTTAAGGACACTCAGCTTTTGGAACACATCCACAGATTTTTTTGAGGAAGACATCCAAAAATGAGATAACATAAACACTAATCTTAACGGAACAAGCACATAAACACAAACAACATAATATAAACACGAAACTTGACGCCATTGCTACCAACGCCATTGCTACTAACGCCATTGCTACTAACGCCATTGCTACCAACGCCATTGCTACTAACGCCATTGCTACCAACAACTCATTGACGCACCAAGCCATTTCAATCAAACATAGATGCGCACACCCCGCCCTCAATCTGTTCAAATTTTTCCTCTTTACCCCCTCCCACTATGTTCTAATTTCCTTTAAACCCATTCTTTTAACCATTTTCCGAAAACTTTTGATGGAAACTTATATTCCCCAAAAAAGTCACGGATGCTACGAAAAATTCAAGAAAACCCCAAACCAAGCAAGTTAATCGAGGTTTTAATAACTTTTCCTGAATTAAATAGAAAGTATGACAATATTTTAACCAGGCATATACAATTTTTCACATTGATCCTACTAATAATTCCTTATTTTGCAGACTTGGTGAAATTTGATCCTCATGAAATACATCAAAAGTTCTTGGACTATAGAAGCTTAATCACAGATAGCTTTAATCACAAAAATGTAGGGATTGGGATACCGTGAAATTACTCCCTATAGTCAAATTTCAACCTTCAAGTCCACTGTGGCCTACCACCTTTATTTGAAATTTAATCCATAAAAGGTAAAAGACTAAAAGGGATTTAGGTCCGGACAGTGGCCATAAACTTAACTCAAAAGAATTGTGGCATAGAGAGAGAAACAGAGAAGATAGGGAGTTGACTTGAGTTGAGAGAGAGAATAAAGAGAAAGAAAACAGGGGGAGAGGGATGGGAGAAAAGAGAAAAACTATTCCATTTTTCCCTTACGATCTGAGGCGTCCAAATGAGCCGTCATGAGGAGTTATATGAAACCTTTAATACCCTACCTTGAGGTTTAACATAAATATATTTGTGTTACAAGTTCTATTTTCGTCAAAACTCAAAATCAATCATCTGGCTTACCTGTATTCTAGGAAGAATAACGTCGCAATATCTTTCTTCACGTAGCAAGTTGTCAACAAATTCATCGATATGAAGCAATTCGTATTCTAGAAAAGAACAACAAAAATTATAATTACAAGAAAAGAAAAACTAACACTCGTGAAAAATAGGTAAAAATCAAAGGAGAAAGTGTGGTATTGGTTTCTAATATAATCCTGCTCAAAGCAGGTACAAACCGCATTAAGGCCCTTTGCAGTACCCGTTGCAGCACCGTTGGAGTGTGGTATTGGTTTCTTATTTAATTCTGCCAGAAGCAGGTACAAACTGCATTAAGGCCCGTTGAAATACCCAGTAGAGGAAGCAAAATCCCAGTCAAACGGTCACACAACAAATTTCTTTCTCGTCTTCTTGTGATTGAAGCAGGTTCAAGGCACATCGAGGCCGATGTTTGGCGCAAAAGATGTCAACAACTCTCCCTACAACGGCCACAAACACTCATGAATAATTGCAGCCTCCTGTTCTTCCCAAGCTTTCTCCACTCCGTAGGACAACATGGCTTCAAACCTAACCACTCTTCCACATATCTTGTGCTCATCCTTCAAGTACTAGCTGAAGAATCCTGTGAATTATGACCCAAAATTTACGTGATACTCATTGATTTTGAAAAGTATTCGACTTGCTCCATAGAGAAAGCCTCTGGAAGATACTTTCCCATAATGGTATCCAATCAAATATAATCAAAATTAATTCCACTATGCATCTGAATACTGAGACTTATGTTCCTATATCTGGAGACCTAACTTGACACTTCAGGATTCTCTCAGGAGTAAAGTGAAACTGAATCCTATCACCGTTGATTTTAATCATAGTAATTGACTATATATTGAGAAACGGAAAAAAAAATCAGGTGACCTTGACTTCAGAGTCAGAAGGTGGAGACATTTGGGCCGCGTCCTACGTATCGATGACCAGACTCCCAAAAGCCGCTTTACACTGGCAACCACCAGAAACTCGCAGCCGGGGAAGACCCAGAAACACACTGCGCCGGAACTACCAAAGAGATCTACGAATCCTGCACACCTCCGTTCTACCGGAATGGGAGGACATCACTGCAGCAGCAAACATGAAGGAAGATTGGTGGCTCCTCCTTGATGCCCTTGACGAAATCACCACGAGGGCAAAACAAGTAGGGATCAAAATAAATACCAACAAAACTAAATGTGTTGCGACTTCCCATTCCCCATTCAGATCAAGTGCAGTGGCGACTAGTTTGAACGAGTGGTAAAATTCATATTCCTTGTAAGCATAACTGAAAACTTTTTACTCATTGGAGAAACAAGTCACGTCCCGTATAAGCTATAGAGCTTTCAACAGAATGAAGAGAATCTGGCGATCGAAAGTTTTCTCACTCAGACTTCTCCATAGTAATGTTCCGTCGATTCTGACGCAAGTATCCGAATCATCGCATATTAATTCAGATCAAGGGAGTCCAATCCTGGTCTTTTAAAATATACATTTCCAAAGAATCTTGAACATACACTGGAAGGATTGACCAACAAGCACACAAACACCAGAAAAAATGACCAGCATGCATCTTATTTATGATATCATTCCCCAACGTCTATTCATCCTGGCTATGTCTTTAGAAAGTGGACCTTAGAACTTTCAAGGCAACCTAAAAGATCAAGGAGGAGGGGTCGTCCTAAGAACCCTGACATGCCAGTCAGATCTGCGCTCCACTGCAACCCAAGTGGGATTTGTACTGGCGGCAGCGGAATACCATGAAGACTCCTTGTTTATGCCCTAGGGGCCTCTGGAGGCCCTGAAGGACCTAAGGTAAGGGCAACCACGTTAAGGCCCTATTCTTTCCGTGCTTTCTATTCCGAGCCTCTAATTGGTTATAGTTAGAAATATGTTTCGCAAAAGGTTGGCTTTTTGAGGGAATTTGCCTTTTCATAATTATTGAAGATCTTTTACGCATGTTTTCGTATAGAAAAAAGAACCTTAGCCAAACTTCAAAAATTTCAGAATTTCAGAGTGGATCCCAAATGCTATCACTCCGAATAAGAAAAAAACAAGTTTTCCAAAAAAATCACGAGCAATAAATCATAAAAATTAACGTCTCAGTCCTTGGACAGTAAGGTATATGTCAGTCGGCACAAAAATAATAACGTATTAGGGACAAACAAAAGTTACTCCTTCAGCACCTCAATGAAACAACGAAAAAGATACTATATACAATAAAAAACGATAGGAAACTCATGGCCTCGTTTATTTTGGATTCGCATCTTCCTGCAGTCACTAAACAAAGGCTTCAAGTATTTACACTATTGAAGTATTAAACTATCTAAAGTGTTAAAGCATTAAAGTATTTATCACTCTTAAAGGCTCCAAGTATTTGGCCTTAACGGGCCAAAATTGGCGAGTCTAGGAGAATAGATACAATATTGACGCAATAAAAAGGCGAGAGCCAATATAAAACGTTGCTATAGAAAAAATAAATAAAACAGGGGAGAAGTCATAGCCTTGTTTGTTTTGGAATTGCATCTTCCTAGTCGTTCAACTGAAGCTCCAAGTATTTAAATTATTAAATAGTTTGAGCTATTTAAAGTACTAAAGCATTTAAGTAATTAAAGATTTAAAGTATCCAATTTATTGGATACTTTAAATATTTAAATATTGGTATTCAAATATTTAAAATATCTAAAGGCTCCAAGTATTTAAACTACTTAAAGTATTTAAATGCTCAAAGTGCTGAAGGATTTAAGGTTTTTTACAGCAATAGATACAATAGATACAATATTGACAAAAAAAAGAACAAAATATACAACGACAATATGTTTAATAAAAAACTGAATAAAACGAAGGGGACTCACGGCCTTATTTGTTTTGGAATCGTATCTTCCTGTAATCGTTCAACAACGGTTCCAAATATTTAAAGCAATCAACTGATGTGCCAGTGAGTCTCATATAGTATGCACCAAGGGCTCGAACATACCTATAAGATTAAATTCGTTACGAAACATATCTACACTTCTTCATTCAGAACATTCTAGTTGGGCAGCTTCACAGAAGAAAATATCTAAATAAAACAAAAGTAATTGGATATCATTAGATTCCCTAATTTTTGTTCTTGTCAAATATGACGTTCACGTTTCTGTCAATGCAACCCCGCCCCCCAGTCTGATTGTACGAAACATTGCAACATGCACCAGGCACTGATTGCACCAAACATTGAACTAGGATATTATACGAAATTGGTACTTGTATGATATACCCCCTACCGCACAAGAAGCCAAGTTAGTTTAATCCTAATAAAATATACCCAAGTATGATAAAAATATAACACTTTAGAAACAAATTTGCGCTATATATTTTCACATTAGGGGGGGGGGGTAAAGTACAGTGGGTTTGCATGCAAAAATGGGTTAGCCACAATTATTCTGATATTATGAAGTAAGAGTTGTTTTCTGAATTCATACTGTCTAAGTACTTTACACTTAAACCCCCCCCCCCCTAGTGTGCAAATATATAGCCCAAATCATATATTTCTCACATGTTCGGTCACTTCTCTTTGTCTTTTCTCACGCTAAGTTGAAAAAAAGTAGCAACAGAAACCGGTTTACAGTGTGTCAATGCATGAACAACTTGAGCGGTAGGGGGTAAGTCGTAAAAGTACCACGAAATTTATTATATGAAAATAAAAGAAAACACAACAACAACAATATTCCAACTTTATAATATGCACCATTTTCCTATTAATCAGATTATCATGTTTCCTTCCATTGTTTTCCATATTTTAAATCATTTTAAAAAATATTCGATATAAACAGATCTTAAATTCTTTTGTAACTGAGAGGAATAATGCTGTTTACCTGTTAGCCAAGAAATATAAAGGAGAAATACAAAGCATCAAGAAATTTAAAATAACGGAGAAATATAGTTTAAAAAAATTTTACGGCATGAGATACGGAAACGCGATCAAATTTATCAGTGACTTGATCAGCTCCCAAAGAGTAATTATGCCAAAAGCACAAAATATGAAATAGAACAAGAAAAAAGTCGTAAGTGCACTAGAGGACTCAAAAACCAAGTTCAAGAGTGAAGTAACCTACTTAGTATGGGAATAAATCATTTTCTCACCATCATCCTCTTTACAGTACTCCTGGTACGTGATTCCCTAACGACATCATTTTTAAAGCATTTTAAGAATAGACGGCGATACTGCATAAACTGAAATTCCGAATTTCCAAATTTCCAATGTGTAAACGTTACGACAGTATATGCTTCTTGAATTTAGTAAGCTACGATTCAAATAACCATTATTTTAATCGAAACAATGCTAGTAGGTGCTGTTAGCTGGTGCATTGACTTCGATTTTCTAGGGAAAGATAATGTTTTTTAAACATAACAGATAACAGAGCAATGACATAGCCCCTAATTAATAAATAAAAAAAAAAAAAAAACAGTTCTTTTTTAACTGAAAATAAGGAGCGACATTCAAACTTAAAACGAACAGAAATTATTCAGTATATGAAAGGGGCTGTCCCCTCCTCAACGCCTCGCTCTTTATGCTAAAGTTTTTAATTGTTTAAAAAAATTAAGTTGTGAGACAAAGTCAAACTTTAGCGTAAAGAGCGAGGCGTTGAGGAGGGGACAGTCCCTTCCATATACGGAATAATTTCTGTTCGTTTTAAGTTTTAATACGCTCCTTATTTTCAGTTAAAAAAAAATTTTTTTTTTATTTAATTTCTGAACGTTTTGAATTAATGCTGGTTTTGATTTAGACTCACCGTACATGAATGATTAAAACGAAATTTGCATATTAATTCGAAAGCTATTCAATTTTATTTATGAACGTTTTTATTAGTAATAAATATACGTAACTTACGAATTAACTTACGTAACGAACCTCTATATTCGTATATTTTTATTACGTACGTTAGGGGATTCGGCCCCTAGTCAATAACTTGCTCTTTACGCTAAAGTTCAAATTTTGTTCCAATTCTTTAAGAATGACCCCTTAAATCACAAAGGCTGTTAATTAGAATAAATAGCTATGGTGAAAGTAGAAAAGAAACATTAGCGTAAAGAGCGAGGTAATGACTAGGGGCCGAACCCAATCATATACGTAATAATTTCTGTTCGTTTTAAGTTTTGATGTTGCTCCTTACTTTCTGTTGAAAATTTTTTATTTTTTTTATTTAATTTCTCATGTTTTTTTTTTTTAATAATGCTGGGAAATCCGGCGCCAACTTCATAGCAATGTCCCTTCCCCCCTGGAAAGATCCTCCTACGTAACCCCCGACCCCCCATCCCCAACTACCAGACAAAGTCCCCCCTGAAAACTTCTGTATACTTCCAATATACTAACCAATATTATATGTAAACATTGGGCAAGGTTCATAACTTGCAGGCCTTCCCCCGGGGACTGTGGGGGATTGAGTCACCCTCAAAGACGTAGTTATTGTATTTTTTGACCATGCTGAACAAAATGGCTATCTCAAAATTTTGATCGGGTGACTTTGTGAAACAAATGACCGTGGGGACCTAGATACTCTCCATTTTTTTATCCCTTAAAAAAGTCACTAGAACTCTTAATTTCCGTTCGAATGAAACCTCCCGCGACATTCTAGGACCATTGGGTCGATACGATCCCCCCTGGAAAAAAAAACACATCCGTGATCTTTCCTCTAGCAAAAAATGCAAAATTCCACATGCAGATAGGAGCTTGAAACTTCTATAGTAGGGTTCTCTGATACGCTGAATCTGGCGGTGTGATTTTCATTAAAGTTCTATGACTTTTAAGGGTGTTTCCCCCTTTTTCGAAAATAAGGAAAATTTTCTCAGGCGTGTAAATTTTGATGGGTAAGACTAAACTTGATGAAACTTATATATTTGAAATGAGCATAAAAATCTGATCTTTTTATGTATCTATTGGTATAAAAATTCTGATTTTAGAGTTTCGGTTACTATTGAGCCGGGTCGCTCCTTACTTACAGTTCGTTACCACGAAATGTTTGATAATGTCATTGTGCCAAAACAGAATTTTCTGACCTCTTGTATATTTAAAGGTATTGATTTTTCGCCAGCTAACTATGCAGATGACATCCTTGATATTAGTAAAACAGCCTTTGGAATAGAGGAAAATTTTCGAATTCTCGAAAGGGAGTATGAACATATTGGTATTCGGTTTAATGAAAGTAAGACTGAGTTCCTGGTGTTGAATCACTGCTCAGATTGCCCGACAAATATTCAGTTAGGTAAACATGTTATTAAGGCACAAGATACACTGACGTGTCTTGGTGTACCGATTGGGTCAAATCTTCGCGCCCTGCGTCAACTTCTGAAAGATTTTTTTGCCAGAAAATCTAGGAATGCGTATGGTTTACTAGTTGCATTAAAGTTTAAATTTAACAACCGTATCGTAGCGAGCGTTTATAATGCATTTGTTGTTCCGCATCTGCTCGCCCTTGCACCATTTTGGTCTCTTCTTACTGCTTCAGATATTAAGGATATATGGAAGTGTTTCTACAAGTATGCGAAATATTTGCTACGGCTGCCTCTCTGGACTAACAACAGCTCCCTATCCTCACGGTACGGAGTTGCTAGTCCAGCGCCCGCGCTACAGAAAAGAAATAAGAGATAATGGAGGCAGATTATTGGTAAAAACACCTCTGAAATTGTCCTTCGTTGATCATGCGTTTTTTTTTATTTATGACTGCCCTCATTTGTATTTATTTTCTCCTCAGTTCTTCTTTGTTTCGGTTTTGTTTGTATTTGTCAGACTTTATTTGTTTCTTTTCCTTTTCTTTCTTTATTTACTCCATCAGTGCTGTATCTTACATTTATGATGGACAATAAATTTATATTATTACTAATAACACAGGAAATTAAAGAAAATTGGATTTCGGATGTTATAGCATGGCTAATGTACGCATTCCAGTCCCACAGATAGTGCAATCTATACAGTCAACACTAGGAATAAAAGATGAAACTTTGAATAAACTGATAAGACTATTCCAGGTGAATTTGCTTCAGGATTTAAAGGGATATTAAATTAACCCCGGAACACTGTCTCTTCGTAAATTTTACAACCGTAAAGCTGTTTTTTTTTGTGATTCCTTTGTAAAAGGTAGTAATAGGCATAATAAAAGGCATGTAAAAGGCATAATAAGACATGCCTTCAGGTAAATCCCTTTTTTGAGACGGGAGTTATCAGGCAAGTTCAAACTTGAACAAATACCTGCTCGTTTCTAAAATATCAAGGACAAGTAGTAAATTTTATAAAGCGACAGTAATAGTGCATTTTTTGTGAAAATCAAAATTTGGTACTGGTGCCGTATATGGACACTTCTAAAAAGTCAAGTTTGGTTAATGCTAATGAAATAAAATAGGATGAATATATAATAGTTTATAAACAAATTTGGGCTATATATTTGCACATTAGGGGGGAAGGGAGGTAAAGCATAGCATATATTAAATACGTAACCTAACTTAACCTAGGTACCTTGCCCCCCCCCTAAACCCCAAAAAACAAGTTTAGATATCGTAAACGCAATGAAAACCACGCTTTGCATTAAATTTCTATATAGCAGTCTCTAGCAGTTAACCCGTCTGGTTTTCTTGTACCTGACCATATAACGCACCAGTACCTAAGATTTTTATATTTAGTTTTTTCTTGGAATTGTGTCAGTTTTCTTCTGACAAAAATTGTTAAAATTCTAATTTCAACATCTACTTAGGTAGGAACGTGCATGTGTCCTCAGGAGCCTGAACGTTAAAGACACTACACCCTTTCGTCTCTTTTTCCTTTTGTTTTCTTTTTAGATGGCTTATAGAAGGCTTAAAGGAAAACAAATCCAAGAATTACTCTATACAATGGACGAAAAGGATAACATCTCATCTCTTAGTGACTCTGACGAAGATCTAATTGGGGAAAATCTGGAGGATTCGGATAAAAGCAGACTCCGATGAAGATTATGTAAGAAAGGCGTTCTGAAGGGCGTTCTATGTTTAGATTTGACCAGGAGCTTACCATGGTTTTATGCGTCCCAAAACGAAACAAAATGGTCTTTCTATTGTCTACAATGCACGAAAGACTTTCTTTAGCCTACCCAAGTCAAAAACCAGATGTCTTCGAACACCACAACTCGACTAAAGGTTGGGTTGTTACCTTTGACCAAATGCGTAGTGGCATGTCCTGTTCGAGGAAAACTAAAAGGTAGCCCTTATGTGTATTTTATGGGTTCCTAAACATCACTCCCATTAACTCTTGTGTGGTATACAGCTTCAACAGCAGAAAGACTAGATGGAAACCTTCTACAAGGAAAGCTACATGAAGGACCTTTACCAATAGGTAGTGCAACCTCACGTACAGAAAAGGCTCTTAGGTAAAAATTTGAGCCGCTCACTCCGAGAACAAAACTCTTTAGGATCCCTCAAAACTCTGTCGGATAACGACCGCCTTCAGTACCAAGTGTGGCGGGACCATCAGTCCACAATACCGAACGTAGATGTGCATCCCTTGTGGCAGCAAGTTATGGATTTTGACTAATTCTCCCATTTTTGTATTCTTTCATATGTAGTCGATGCACTGTTAAAAAAAAAACTATTTGGTAACTCTGTTCCTTGATTTTTTCAGACATTCAAGGGCAGTGTCGTAACATTCACGAAGCAACAGCGTTAATGCAATTTTTAGGATGCGACAGTGTTCTAGGGTTAAGAGGGAAAGCTGACATACTAAATTTTACCATAATAATTCTGTATAATTCTTATTTAAATCACCGAACATTTTTTTTTTTTTTACCAGGCTGCCGACCCGAAAAACAAAACTAAGGGCATGTCTCTGTTGCTTTGCTCACAGTTACGTAATTATTTTAAGTGAAATGAACGTTTAGCATCCCTTGTTGTTTACCATGTTTTCTCTTATAGTTTCATACAAACGCCTACTTCTCAATTTCCTCTTTGGAAAACAAGGTTATCAGAAATATTAGGATGAGTATGAATACAAAAACACTGTAATAAACACATATTATAATACCAAGTTTCAGCCTTAAATAATATTGGGGAGTAGAATAGAGATTCCAAAAACAAATTGCAATATCCGTGGCATGACTTAACCGGGGGTAAGGATCACATGCCTTAAGAATTTTTTTTTTACCAGCGTCTTTAAGACCTTCGACGTTTGAAGGTAATCATATGAATGTAGTCCTGTATAACACACCGTTCAGTTCTTTAATATACAGATACATATATACTATATGTAAATTATAAATCTATAATTTAAATATATATAATATAAACCTATATAGTGAAGAGACTTACTTGAAATCTTCATTCTTAATAAATTCTACAACAATATCTTTTTCAGGTTGAATTTGAAGCATCTTCAGGACAAGGCAGAGGAATGGTGCAGGTTTTATATTGCCACCAAAAGCACCACCAACAGCTTTTAGTTCCATTGCTTTGTCAACAAGGAGTTCAGCTAGGAAAAAAAAATTAATATTCAGCATTTATGTACCAAGGACATTAAAATAAAAACATTTAGTTGGTCCCAGAGACTTGACTTACGTTTTGTCTATTTATACCTGAAATTTTATTTTTCTAAGATTTAACAACCCTTTGGTTGTTTCAAAAATGATGAAGTTTTTAGGGCAGTACCACATTTCCGTCAGTGTTGCCACGTTGAGGTGTGAAAACAAATAAGCAAAACAAAACTACTAAAATTGAAATAATATTTTGTCTCAACTGACAATCTGTTGATTCCCATAGACAACTACACATTCTTAAGCTATTTGGTCCCAAAAGTTTTTAGCTCATTTTTTGCTGATTTTTCACCCACGTTTCATCTTTTTGTATTTGGCCCTACCTACTACTGAGAATTTTCATTAGAAATTAGAAACTTTCATTTTAAATTAGAATTCCAGATTTTTCATTTTTTTTCCAGATAAATATGGTTGTTAAGAAACAAATTCAACAATCATATTTTATTGTTATTGTCCTTAGTATTTGAAGGTCTTAGAATCTGTTGCCCAATCATAGAGAGGATTCCCCTGGTGCAAAACTATTATTCAATTTAAATAAACTTAGCGTTTTTCTGTTATCCGTTCTAAGAGAAAATTCGATAGTCCTTTACAGAACTAAAAGACAATATTTCCCTCTATAATTAGGTTGAAGATGGCATAACATCCTTCCCTGTAAGAATATACCATCAATGAAAAGATAAAATTAAAGCCCCATCATTTGTGTTTAAATCAAGAATAGGCTATTTCTTACATAATTTGACTCCTTGAATAAAAGAAAGAAAAATTTTACAGAACACCGAAACCACAAAACAAACAGGAAGAAGAAGAAAAACTGTGTCCCCCAAAAATTTGAATTCAAGAAGTTGACGTTGTAAAAAAAATACAGAGTCCAAAATTTGAAGGAATTATGCAAATTAGCAAGGTATTTCAAAATAAAATTTAATAGGAGTTTATAATGAATTATCTACTGTTTCGTCCAAATTCCAGATTTTTATTAATTAAATTCCAGATTTAAATTTCACATTTTTTTTATTTTTTTTACAGACATATATCGGTGTGTAAGTTCCCACTTACTAAATTCGACAATCAAGTTTTATTGTCATTGTCCCGAGTATTTTAAGGGCTCAGAATCTGTTGCCCAATCATAGTGGAGATTCCCCTGGTAGAAAACTATTTTTTCAAATCTGAATAAATCAAATCTTCAAAGATTTGAATTCAAGCACTTGATGTTGTAAAACAAGAATATAAAGAGTCCAAATTTGAAAGAATTATGCAAATTAGCAAGCTATTTTAAAATAAAATTTAGTAGGAGTTCATAATGAAATATCTTCTATTTGGTCCATGTCATTGAACATTAAACACAATTTTATTTAATGGCTTGCTTAATTTTATCCACAAAAAGGTAAACTAATTTTTTCCAATGAATTTTCCAATGAAATGTTGCAGTAATGAAATAAGACCAAAGAAGCAGTTAAAACAGGGTAACTTATAAGAAAAAAAATAATTTAAAACAGTCCGAACGCTGACAAATTAAAATTTATTGATGAATTAAAACTAATAACTGCACAAAGCTGTTAAGATCCTAAGCTGGGTCCAAGTACTCATAAAAGTTCAAAACAGCTGTCTGATGTACTGTATGGCAACTTTCAACCAATCATATTCAATACAATTTGTCATAATAAGACCCCATTTTTAATTCAATGCATTTGAACAAGTTCAAATTTCTTTCAATTTGCCGCAACTTGTTTTAATTTTTCTTAAAGCTGGGTTTTTAAATAGAAAAACTTTTATGTTGTGAAACAAAATGAAATCAGCACAAAGAATCAAATTAGTTATAGGGCTGATTGATAAGTCCATTAGTAGCTCAGATCCGTGGAGCCAAATTACCTTTGTCCGTGAATTTTAAGTGTCACATATTTTAGCTGACCCCCCCCCCCAAAGAAAAAGGATTTGGAACAATATGAACTTAAAAATACTATTCATTTTGCATTTGATTGCATGCATCAAAAACCCATGGTTCCTGTTCTTGTCTCTGCTAATGTGTTCTCAGACTTCTCTCCATAAAAACGGAGTTATCCCCAGGTCCAGGCTCCCCCCCCCCCCCTGATGGTTCCACTCCATTTTCCCCCAGAAAATTTCAGATGTTCATTAATGGACATCCTGTCCTTTTATTACCCCTGAGGACACCTGATCGACATTCTGAGGTAACTACTTCGTAATTTCTCAAGCTGCTCGATTTTGCGTGTGGGGGAATTTTCCAGGGGAAGGCGATACCTGTTGACACTATGGATGTAATCATCTCCATGAAGTTTCTTTTATCCGTCTATAATGACCATGCAACTGTCCAGAGCCAGTCCCTTCCACGACTTTTGGTTAACTTCAAACTGTAATTATGCATTGAAAGCTGACTTTACCCCCTCTTAGTCAGTCGAGATGCCTCCACAGTAGTCAGGATGCCTCTAAAGCAGTCAGAATACATCCACAGATGTTGTGCTATGACTTAAACATGACATGATTCCCAAAATAACAGCACTAGATCTACCTAACTTGCATTTATAAACATGCCAAATTTTTAGAAGGGGCAATGGGATTCATCCAATAACAAAGGGCAGAAACATGCTTAAAAGTGCGCTTGTAGCGCGTTTTTTAAGAGGTGTAAGGAGGAGGCTTTATAATAATCCCAGGAGAGGAGGGGCTTTTAAACAGATGTGGGAGGAGGCACTATTCTCCCCTATTTTCTGCATAACCATGATATACCAATCTGAACCATAAATTACCTGGATTTATATTACAACAGAGGGCAGAAACACAGTTAAAAATGCCCTTTTACCACGTTTCAGGGGGTGGGGTGAGGGCTTTAGATTAATCCCAGGAGATGAGACACTTCTTTCGACAAATGTAGGAAGAGACACTATTCCTCCCCTATCTTGTGCATATTCATGATATAAAAATCTGAGCAATAAATTACCTGTTAGGGCAAAGCACTCTTCTTTCCAATATTTTGAGTCATATATACGAGATCTAATTATCTTTTCCACTAAATATTGGGGATTTGTTCCTTTGACAGACACTGCATCTTTTACTGTCCTGTTTGCCATTTCTTACCTAAAAAAGGACATATATTTCTAGCATATTATGAGCACCTTTCTTGCACAATAATCTAATAACCTGCTGTTAGAGATGTACACATATAGGGTAGTAGTACTACCCACAAGAGGTGAGAGGGAGACTAGAAAGGCCTTAAAAGTCAACTTGAATTTTATGTTGAAGATTTGAAACCATTATGCCTATTTTTGTAATGAACTAATGCTTCTGAATTGGCGCCTCCTGAGATAGAATTAGTGGACATTATTTTACCTTGTTCAAAAATTAAATGTAAAAAAACAGATTTTTTTCTGAATTGGCACCTCCTGAGATTGAATTAGTGGATATTATTTTACCTTGTTCAAAAGATTAAACATAAAAGAAACAAGTTTTTTCTGACCTCCTGAGATCGAATTAGTGGACATTATTTTACCTTGTTCA
The DNA here is from genome assembly GCF_049724085.1 of Artemia sp. Qi Xiang Cuo. Classification (NCBI taxonomy): domain Eukaryota; kingdom Metazoa; phylum Arthropoda; class Branchiopoda; order Anostraca; family Artemiidae; genus Artemia; species Artemia sp. Qi Xiang Cuo. The sequence goes on along the minus strand of NC_142807.1, from coordinate 61,417,063 downwards.
AGAAATTAAATATAAAAAAACAAGTTTTTTTATGAATTGGCACCTCCTGAGATCGAATTAATGGACATTATTTTACCTTGTTCAAGAGATTAAATATAAAAAACAAGTTTTTTTCTGAATTGGCACCTCCTGAGATCGAATTAGTGGACACTATTTTACCTTGTTCAAGAGATTAAATATATAAAAAATAAGTTTGTTCAACTGAAATTAAGAAACAACAGTATTTTATATATGAGGGAGGCTGTCTCCTCAATACACCGCTCTTTACGCTAGAGTTTGACCTTTGGTTATAATTCTTTAAGAACAACTCCCGAAACACAAGGGCAGTTTAATTAGAATCAGAAGCTGTTTAGAAGCCCTAAAATATTTTGGCGTTAAAAGCGTGATAATGAGGAGTTGTTTTAATGTGGCTCCTTACTTTCAGTTGTTTTTTTTTTTTTAAATTTAATAGCTACCAAAAACGCTAAATAGTTAAGGTTAAGCATAGCAGCTCTCCAGAAGGAGACATATTAGAATTTTTTTTTTTTTTTTAGATTGTTGATTTTATGGTTTAGATCACATTTTTGACGACCCCCCCCCCCAAGTGGCCTCGTTTAGCTCTTGGCTATACAAAAAAAAATACAAAGAAATTCTTACTTCATAACACGCAGGATATGTACATTAATCAAATTACCCTGACACCAAACTTTCCAAATTTACAATTATTTTTTCCATGACTATACTTTGAGTTCATTCTTCTCTTTGTTTCCGAGCCATTTGAGTTCACTCTTCTTTGTGGTGATTAATGCTCGCTTTAACTTTGACTTGATTATTCATTGAAATCATTAATACCCCTAGGGGTTTCGTTTAGCTCTTGACTATACAAAAAAAAACAAAGAAATTCTTACTCTATAACCTATGGTAGGCTATTCATTTAAAATCTACCAAGAAAATTAATGGTAAAGGTTAAGCAAAGTGACTCTCCAGAAGGAGACATATTGGAACAGAAAGAGAGGCCACAACAATAATTATTTTACACCCCTGATATGGTGTTACTAATCTCATGGTTTTGTTCACATTTTTAACGATCCCCCCCCCCTCCCAATGGTCTCGTTTAGCTCTTGACTATACAAAAAAATAAAAAAACATACAATGAAATTCTTACTCTATAGCCTATAGTAGGCTATTCATCTAAAATCTACCAAGAACATTAATGGTAAAGGTTAAGCAAAGTGACTCTCCAGAAGGAGACATATTGGAACAGAAAGAGAGGCCACAACAATACTTATTTTACACCCCTGATATGGGGTTACTAATCTCATGGTTTTGTTCAAATTTTTAACGACCCCCCCCCCCCTCCCAATGGTCTCGTTTAGCTCTTGACTATACAAAAAAAAAAAAAACATACAATGAAATTCTTACTCTATAGCCTATAGTAGGCTATTCATCTAAAATCTACCAAGAACATTAATGGTAAGGGTTAAGCAAAGTGACTCTCCAGAAGGAGACATATTGGAACAGAAAGAGAGGCCACAACAATACTTATTTTACACCCCTGATAAGGGGTTACTAATCTCATGGTTTTGTTCACATTTTTACCGAGCCCCCCCCCGCCCCCGGGGCGCGGTTAGCTGTTGACTATACAAAAAAAATAAAAAAAACATACAATGAAATTCTTACTCTATAGCCTATAGTAGGCTATTCATCTAAAATCTACCAAGAACATTAATGGTAAAGGTTAAGCAAAGTGACTCTCCAGAAGGAGACATATTGGAACAGAAAGAGAGGCCACAACAATACTTATTTTACACCCCTGATAAGGGGTTACTAATCTCATGGTTTTGTTCACATTTTTAACGACCCCCCCCTCCCAATGGTCTCGTTTAGCTCTTGACTATACAAAAAAAAAAATATAAAAAAAACATACAATGAAATTCTTACTCTATAGCCTATAGTAGGCTATTCATCTAAAATATACCAAGAACATTAATGGGAAGGGTTAAGCAAAGTGACTCTCCAGAAGGAGACATATTGGAACAGAAAGAGAGGCCACAACAATACTTATTTTACGCCCCTGATAAGGGGTTACTAATCTCATGGTTTTGTTCACATTTTTAACGATCCCCCCCCCCCTCCCAATGGTCTCGTTTAGCTCTTGACTATACAAAAAAAAACAAAAAAAAACATACAATGAAATTCTTACTCTATAACCTATAGTAGGCTATTCATCTAAAATCTACCAAGAACATTAATGGTAAAGGTTAAGCAAAGTGACTCTCCAGAAGGAGACATATTGGAACAGAAAGAGAGGCCACAACAATACTTATTTTACATGGTTTTGTTCACATTTTTAACTATCCCCCCCTCCCAATGGTCTCGTTTAGCTCTTGACTATACAAAAAAAATAAAAAAAACATACAATGAAATTCTTACTCTATAGCCTATAGTAGGCGATTCATCTAAAATCTACCAAGAACATTAATGGTAAAGGTTAAGCAAACCGACTTTCCAGAAGGAGACATGTTAAAACAAAACGAGGGACCTCGACAATACTTGTTTTACACCCCTGGTATGGAAGATCATATTTGGAAAGAGTAGAATGAGGAACTGAATCGTTTTTAGACCAACTCTATTACTATAACAGTGTTGACACAAAGAGGGAATTATTGTGCACAAATGGTCCTCAGACAATCGAAATCTCTAGACGTGATTCAAAAGATCAGTTCCATTCCCAAAAGCAGCGCAATCAATCAGGGAAGGGGGGGAGGAGAGGACGTTTGTCCTATTAGATTCCCCTGCTAGATTTTGAAACACAAGTGTCCCAAAACATAAACTAGAAATAAAAAATACGAACAGATTTTATTCATTTACTCTTTGCATACAAGGCAACTAAAAAAAGAAGTTTTTATACTTTCCATTTGACACTGTATTGACACAGCTGTCAAATAGACCACAGATTAACTTCTAAATTAATTCTTCATCAGTCCAAGTAACACTATATTATCTTTGAATGGTCACTATAAGCAATCTGATGGATATCAAAATATTAAAATTTCATCTTACTTTCAAAACAAGAATTTAAATTAGAGCTTGCAGTTTTTTGCATAAAATCTGTAGAATAGTCAAAACCGACATCAAGATCAAGAAGAACCAACGGAATATTAAGTATTTTTAAGCCCTTTTAATTTCAACATAAGACATTAGATAAAATGGTCAATTAGAATGAAAAAAATTGAACCTTAACCTACTTTAGATTAGAATTTCTAATTGTTATAAGTAGAAAGCTATCTTATACTCCCATTGCCCACCCCTGCTGCCATCTACAATTTAGTCTAATGCTGACAGTTTCCGAGAACTTGATTGCGTAATCGATTGGGAATTTGGAACACATGTGCTGTCGACCTCAATTCACCTATCGTGAATCAATAATTCCCCTTAGAAACAACAAATTAATTTCCCCTTTCTTGACAGATCAATCAATCAATGACATCATCTGTCAGACTTTAAAAATTTTCGCCTAGAAACAATTCTCCAGGAATAGATCCAAGTCAATAATGTCTTTGCCTCGGGAACAACTCTTTTGGTCGAACTCCAAAAGAAATTAATAACCAAAGGCCATGGAAACAGTTCTCCATGAAACATCTTAGCGATGAATTGTTTTAGCGCGCGAAAAGGTTTCTTATTAATTTGAAATGCATTAGCGCAGAGATACCAAAAACAAAGGGAACACGATGAATTTACGTTTAGGGATTATTTGGGCGAAACTGTTTTAGACAGGTTATGGAACTATTTCGGCGAAACAGATAGAGACATTTTAAAAGAAGATTTTTGAAGAGATTTTAGAAGAGAATTTAATGGTGAAACTCTATGGTCGTTATAATACACAAGTTTCATTTGAACAGTGTTTTGAGGTCCTCTAACCCAACCTCAAAGGGTTCAGATCCTCCTACCCCAACCCCGAAGGAAGCCCCCGGAACTCCAAGGCCCCCCCAGCCCCCCAACGGCCACATGCGCCCCCAAACGCCTTCATCCGACCCGCAAAGGCCCACCTCAGGTCCACAAAGGGCCCCCGGACCCCAAAGGGCACCCCGGACCCCAAACGCCCGCCCCCGGTCCTCAAAGGTCCCCCGGGCTCCCAAAGAGCCACCGGCGCCCCCAAAGGCCCACCCAGGCCCCCAAAGGCCATCCCCGGTCCTCAACGGCCCCCAAGCTCCCAAAGGGCCACCGGAGCCCCCAAAGGCCCTCCCCGGGCCCCCAAAGGCCCTCCCCCGGTCCCCAAAGGTCCCCCAAGCTCCCAAAGGGCCCCAGCCCCCCAAACGCACTCCTCAGACCCTCAAAGGCCCTCCCCTGGTCCTCAAGGGCCCCACAGACCCTCAAAGGCCCTCCCCTGGTCCTCAAGGGCCCCCCAGACCCCCAAAGGTCCCCCGGACCCCAAACGCTCTCCTCAGACCCTCAAACGCCCTCCTCAGACCCTCAAAGGCCCTCCCCTGGCCCTCAAGGGCCCCCAGACCCCCAAAGGACCTCCCCGGGCCCCCAAAGGCCCTCCCCCGGTCCCCAAAGGTCCCCCAAGCTCCCAAAGGGCCACCGGAGCCCCCAAAGGCCCACCCAGACCCCCAAAGGCCATCCCCGGGCCCCCCAAATGCCCATCGAGCTCCCAAAAGACAACCGGGCTCCCAAAGGACCCCCCGAACCCCCGAAGGCCCATCAGGCTCCCAAAAGACCATTGGGCTCCCAAAGTGCCTCCCAGACCTCCAAAGGTCCTCACCCGATCCCCAAAGGTCCACCGGGCTCCCAAAGGACCAGTCGATCCTCGAGTGCCCCCTCAGACCCCCAAAGGCCCTCCCGGTGCCCCAAAGGCCCTCCCTGGGCCCCAAAGGCCCTCCCTGTGCCCAAAAGGCCCTCCCCCGGCCCCCAAAGGTCCCTCGGACCCCAAACGCTCTCCTCAGACCCTCAAACGCCCTCCTCAGACCCTCAAAGGCCCTCCCCAGGCCCGCAAGGGCCCCCCCGCCCCCCCAAGGCCCGACCCCGGCGCCCCAAGGCCCTCCCCCCGTCCCCCAAGGTCCCCAAAGCTCCCAAAGGGCCACCCGAGCCCCCAAAGGCCCACCAAGACCCCCAAAGGCCATCCCCGGGCCCCCCAAAGGCCCATCGAGCTCCCAAAAGACAACCGGGCTCCCAAAGGGCCCCCCGAAGGCCCATCAGGCTCCCAAAAGACCATTGGGCTCCCAAAGTGCCTCCCAGACCCCCAAAGGTCCTCACCCGATCCCCAAAGGTCCACCGGGCTCCCAAAGGACCAGTCGATCCTCGAGTGCCCCCTCAGACCCCCAAAGGCCCTCCCTGTGCCCCAAAGGCCATCCCTGTGCCCCCAAGGCCCTCCCCCGGCCCCCCAAGGTCCCCCCGACCCCAAACGCTCTCCTCAGACCCTCAAACGCCCTCCTCAGACCCTCAAAAGCCCTCCCCTGGCCCACAAGGGCCCCCCAGACCCCCCAACGCCCTCCCCGGGCTCCCCAAGGACCACTCGATCCACGAGTGCCCGCTCAGACCCCCAAAGGCCCTCCCTGTGCCCCAACGGCCCTCCCTGTGCCCCAAAGGCCCTCCCCCGGCCCCAAAAGGTCCCCCGGACCCCAAACGCTCTCCTCAGACCCTCAAACGCCCTCCTCAGACCCACAAAGGCCCTCCCCTGGTCCTCAAGGGCCCCCCAGACACCCAAAGGTCCCCTGGCCCCCAAACGCTCTCCTCAGACTCTCAAACGCCCTCCGCAGACCCTCAAAGGCCCTCCCCTGGCCCTCAAGGGCCCCCAGACCCCCAAAGGCCCTCCCCGGGCCCCCAAAGGCCCTCCCCCGGTCCCCCAAGCTCCCAAAGGGCCACCGGAGCCCCCAAAGGCCCACCCAGACCCCCAAAGGCCATCCCCGGGCCCCCCAAATGCCCATCGAGCTCCCAAAAGACAACCGGGCTCCCAAAGGACCCCCCGAACCCCCGAAGGCCCATCAGGCTCCCAAAAGACCATTGGGCTCCCAAAGTGCCTCCCAGACCCCAAAAGGTCCTCACCCGATCCCCAAAGGTCCACCGGGCTCCAAAAGGACCAGTCGATCCTCGAGTGCCCCCTCAGACCCCCAAAGGCCCTCCCTGTGCCCCAAAGGCCCTCCCTGTGCCCCAAAGGCCCTCCCTGTGCCCCAAAGGCCCTCCCTGTGCCCCAAAGGCCCTCCCTCGGTCCCCAAAGGTCCCTCGGACCCCAAACGCTCTCCTCAGACCCTCAAACGCCCTCCTCAGACCCTCAAAGGCCCTCCCCGGGCCCACAAGGGCCCCCCAGACCCCCAAGGACCCTCCCCGGGCCCCCAAAGGCCCTCCCCCGGTCCCCAAAGGTCCCCAAAGCTCCCAAAGGGCCACCGGAGCCCCCAAAGGCCCACCCAGACCCTCAAAGGCCACCCAGACCCTCAAAGGCCATCCCCGGGCCCCCCAAAGGCCCATCGAGCTCCCAAAAGACAACCGGGCTCCCAAAGGGCCCCCCGAAGGCCCATCAGGCTCCCAAAAGACCATTGGGCTCCCAAAGTGCCTCCCAGACCCCCAAAGGTCCTCACCCAATCCCCAAAGGTCCACCGGGCTCCCAAAGGACCAGTCGATCCTCGAGTGCCCCCTCAGACCCCCAAAGGCCCTCCCTGTGCCCCAAGGGCCATCCCTGTGCCCCAAAGGCCCCCCCGGCCCCCAAAGGTCCCCCGGACCCCAAACGCTCTCCTCAGACCCTCAAACGCCCTCCTCAGACCCTCAAAGGCCCTCCCCTGGCCCTCCAGGGCCCCCAGACCCCCAAAGACCCTCCCCGGGCGCCCAAAGGACCAGTCGATCCTCGAGTGCCCTCTCAGACCCCCAAAGGCCCTCCCCGGGACCCTAAAGGTCCACCGGGCTCCAAAAGGACCACCGGTATCCCTTCCCCCACCTTTTAAAATAATTTGAATTTTTTAACATGGTATTTTTTTTTAACTTTTTTACGTATCTTAAAATGACATGAAATATGCTTACGGCTCTACCAATCGTACTCTGTGCTTGTTCAAAGACACGATGTGGCTTTCTCACTGGTACTCTATGGTAGGTTATCGACACTACCTAGTTTATTGCATGCATTAAATCAGTATTTCTTACGCAGTGGAAGGATAAACACAACTCATATCTGTAAAAAAGTGAAGATGAATTATTCGACGAAAGTATATACACATGAAGAAATCGTCGTCTTATTGAATGCAGACAATGAAAAATACCTGAACTATGAAATGAGTGCAAATGGTAGCACTATTGGAAATGTATGCATGCGTTGTCATGACAGCGAGACGTTAGATTTCTTTGGAGTACCCAAGAATTTCAATCGTGCAAATGGCGGATATGCAAGAGTAACATTACCAGAGAAATTAGTGCTCAAAGAGAATGTAAACTTAAAAATAATTGTCGATGATCGGGGGCAACTCCTTGCTACGGCTTCTGGTAACACATTACCTGTTGATAAATCCTATCATCCTCTTTCCGGTATTAGCATTTTAAAGAGAACAAGAAGAAGACAAGCATACTCCTGCACCAACATCATAAATCATATCTTGTCAATGTGTCAAAACTGCCATCTATGTAAAAATAATGTGACAATAGACAGTAAAATCGCAGGCAGAATAAAAAGGACATTAGCAGACAATATCATCAATGAATATAAAGATGAATTGACGGAAAGTGAAGCGCAAGTGTACTAATAATTTTTAATAATGTATTTAACGTATTTTTATATTAATATTCTACATGTCTTTATTTCATTAAAAATATTTTATGCATTATTTTGTTAAGTGTTCATTATTTTTAGGGTTTGGCAGAACGTTAACGTTCAGAATATCTATTAAAAAGGTCAAAGATGAAAGAAAAAAGAATTTTTAGAGATAGAGATGCTACTAGCAGACTCAATTTTTCACGGAAGATAAAAAAGTTCAAGTTCACGTCGGAATTTTATCAAAGAACACAATTCATTTCTAATTTCTACAGAGAAAATAAAAATCTTCCACATCAGTTCTTTATTTCACAAAGACATAAAGAAATTTAAAGTTCAATTCCAAATTTTTCGGTGGAAGATAGAAAAAGTAATACCATACTTGTGAATATTTTCATGGAAGATAAAAAGTTCTAGTTCAATTTAAAATTTTCTCAACGAAGTGAAGAAAATTTCAAGTTCTCTTCTGAACTTTACTAAAGAACACGCTTCAATTCTAATTTCCACAGAGACAACAAAAATCTTCCACTTCAGTTCTTTATTTAACAAAGACATAAAGAAATTTAAAGTTCAATTCTAATTTTTCGGTGGCAGATAGGAAAAGTTATACTATGATTTTGATTATTTTCTATGAAGGTAAAAAGTTCTAGTTCATTTTTAAATTTTCACAACGAAGTGAAGAAAAGTTCAAGTTCTCTTCTGAATTTTACCAAAGAACACACTTTAATTCTAATTTCTCCAGAGAAAGCAAAAATCTTCCACTTCAGTTCTTTATTTCACAAAGAGATAAAGAAATTTAAAGTACAATTCTAATTTTTCGGTTGGAAGATAGAAAAAGTAATACCATACTTGTGAATAGTTTCATGGAAGATAAAAAGTTCTAATTCAATTTAAAATTTTCTCAACAAAGTGAAGGAAAATTCAAGTTCTCTTCTGAATTTTACCAAAGAACGCACTTCAATTCTAATTTCGCCAGAGAAAACAAAAATCTTCCACTTCAGTTCTTTATTTCACAAAGACATAAAGAAATTTAAAGTTCTATTCTAATTTTTCGGTGGTAGATAGGAAAAGCAATACCATACTTGTGAATATTTTTACGGAAGATAAAAAGTTCTAGTTCAATTTAAAATTTTCTCAACGAAGTCAAGGAAAGTTCAAGTTCTCTTCGGAATTTTACCAAAGAACACGCTACAATTCTAATTTCTTCAGAGAAAACAAAAATCTTCCACTTCAGTTCTTTATTTCACAAAGACATAAATAAATTTAAAGTTCTATTCTAATTTTTCGTTTGGAAGATATAAAAAGTAATACCATACTTGTGAATATTTTCATGGAAGATAAAAAGTTCTAGTTCAATTTAAAATTTTCTCAACGAAGTGAAGAAAAATTCAAGTTCTCTTCTGAATTTTACCAAAGAACACACTTCAATTCTAATTTCGCCAGAGAAAACTAAAATCTTCCACTTGAGTTGTTTATTTCACAAAGACATAAAGAAATTTAAAGTTCAATTCTAAATTTTTTTCGATGGAAGATAGAAAAGGCAATACCATACTTATGATTATTTTCACGGAAAATAAAAAGTTCCAGTTTAATTTAAAATTTTCTCAACGAAGTGAAGAAAAGTTCAAGTTCTCTTCTGAACTTTACCAAAGAACACGCTTCAATTCTAATTTCCCCAGAGAAAACATAAATCTTCCACGCCATTTTTAAGTTCACCAAGACATGAAAAATTTAAAGTTCAATTCTAATTTTTCGGTGGCAGATAGGAAAAGTTATACTATGATTTTGATTATTTTCGATGAAGGTAAAAAGTTCTAGTTTATTTTTTAATTTTCTCAACCAAGTGAAGAAAAGTTCAAGTTCTCTTCTGAATTTTACCAAAGAACACACTTTAATTCTAATTTCTCCAGAGAAAACAAAAATCTTCCGCTTCAGTTGTTTATTTCACAAAGACATAAAGAAATTTAAAGTTCAATTCTAAATTTTTCGGTGGTAGATAGGAAAAGCAATACCGTACTTGTGAAATATTTTCACGGAAGATAAAAAGTTCTAGTTCAATTTAAAATTTTCTCAACGAAGTCAAGGAAAGTTCAAGTTTTCTCTTCGGAATTTTACCAAAGAACACTAAAATTCTACTGTCTCCAGATAAAACAAAAATCTTACACATCATGTATTTATTACAAAAATAAAATCTGAAATTAAATCTAAATATTAAATTTTTTGATGGGAGATAGAAACATCAATAACATACATGTGAATATTTTAAAGTACGATAAAAAGTAGTAATTCAATTTAAATTTTTATCAACGAAGTCAAGGAAAGTTCAAGTTCTCTTCGGAATTTTACCAAAGAACACGCTACAATTCTAATTTCTCTAGAGAAAACAAAAATCTTCCACTTCAGTTCTTTATTTCACAAAGACATAAAGAAATTTAAAGTTCAATTCTAATTTTTCGGTGTCAGATAGGAAAAGCAATCCCGTACTTGTGAATATTTTCATGGAAGATAAAAAGTTCTAGTTCAATTAAAAATTTTCTCAACGAAGTCAAGGAAAGTTCAAGTTCTCTTCTGAATTTTACCAAAGAACACGCTACAATTCTAATTTCTCCAGAGAAAACAAAAATCTTCCACTTCAGTTCTTTATTGCACAAAGACATAAAGAAATTTAAAGTTCAATTCTAATTTTTCGGTGGAAGATAGAAAAAGTAATACCATACTTGTGAATATTTTCATGGAAGATAAAAAGTTCTAGTTCAATTTAAAATTTTCTCAACGAAGTTAAGGAGAGTTCAAGTTCTCTTCTGAATTTTACCAAAGAACATGCTACAATTCTAATTTCGCCAGAGAAAGCTAAAATCTTCCACTTCAGTTCTTTATTTCACAAAGAAATAAAGAAATTTAAAGTTCAATTCTAATTTTTCGGTTGGAAGATAGAAAAAGCAATACCATACTTGTGAATATTTTCACGGAAAATAAAAAGTTCAAGTTTAATTTAAAATTTTCTCAACAAAGTGAAGAAAAATTCAAGTTCTCTTCTGAATTTTACCAAAGAACGCACTTCAATTCTAATTTCGCCAGAGAAAACATAAATCTTCCACGTCATTTTTAGGTTCACCAAGAGATAAAGAAATTTAAAGTTCAATTCTAATTTTTCGGTGGCAGATAGGAAAAGTTATACTATGATTTTGATTATTTTCTATGAAGGTAAAAAGTTCTAGTTCATTTTTTAATTTTCTCAACGAAGTGAAGAAAAGTTCAAGTTCTCTTCTGAATTTTAGCAAAGAACACACTTTAATTCTAATTTCTCCCGAGAAAATAAAAATCTTCCGCTTCAGTTGTTTATTTCACAAAGACATAAAGAAATTTAAAGTTCAATTCTAAATTTTTCGGTGGTAGATAGGAAAAGCAATACCGTACTTGTGAAATGTTTTCACGTACGATAAAAAGTTCTAGTTCAATTTAAAATTTTCTCAACCAAGTCAAGGAAAGTTCAAGTTCTCTACTGAATTTTACCAAAGAACACAATACAATTCTCATTTCTCCAGAGAAAATAAAAATCTTCCACATAAGTTCTTTATTTCACAATGACATAAAGAAATATAATGTTCAATTCTAAATTTTTCGGTGGCAGATGGAAAAAGTAATAACACACTCGTGAATATTTTCCCGGAAGATAAGAAGTTCTAGTTCAATTTAAAATTTTCTCAACGAAATGAAGAAAAATTCAAGTTCTCTTCTGAATTTTACCAAAGAACACAATTCAATTCTCTATTTTCTTCAGAGAAAATAAAAATCTTCCAATTCATTTCTTTATTTCACAAAGACATAAAGAAATTTAAAGTTCAATTCTAAATTTTTCGGTGGCTGATAGAAAAAGTAATACCATACTTGTGAATATTTCCCCGGAAGATAAGAAGTTATAGTTCAATTTAAAATTTTCTCAACGAAGTGAAGAAAAGTTCAAGTTCTCCTCTGAACTCTACCAAAGAACACACTTCAATTCTAATTTCTCCAGAGAAAACAAAATCTTCCACTTCAGTTCTTTATTTCACAAAGGCATAAAGAAATTTAAAGTTCAATTATAAATTTTTCGGTGATATATATAAATATTAATATCATACTCGTGAATTTTTTCACAAAAGATAAATACCATCCCGGTGAATATTTTCCCGGAAGTTAAAAAGTTCTAGTTCAATTTTAAATTTGCACAACGAAGTCTAGTTAAGATCAAGTTCTCTTCTGACTTTTAACAAAAAACACGCTTCAATTATAATTTCACCATAGAAAACAAAAATCTTCCACTTCAGTTCTTTATTTCACAAAGACATAAAGAAATTTAAAGTTCAATTCTAATTTTTCGGTGGAAGATAGAAAAATTAATACCATACTTGCGAATATTTTCACAGAAGATAAATACCATACATGTAAATATTTTCCCGGAAGATAAAAAGTTCTAGTTCAATTTTAAATTTTCACAACGAAGTGAAGAAAAACTCAAGTTCTCTTCTGAATTTTCTTACAGAAGTGAAAAAAGTTTGCCCAATTCTGACTTTTACCAATGAAAATGAAAAAGCTCCCACTTCAGTTCTTAATTTCTCAAACTAGGTTAAGTTAGGTTAGGTTAGCCCACGTACGCGTCACTTAGGTTAGCTTAGGTTAGGTGAGAGACAGGCAAAAAGTTAGGTGTATGATTAGGTTAGGTTAGGTTAGATTAAGTTAGCTTAGATTAAGTTAGGTTAAGTTAGGTTAGCCTACGTACGCGCGCGTACGTAAGCTAGCCTAGCCTAGCCTAACCTAACCTAACCTAACTTAATCTAAGCTAACTTAATCTAACCTAACCTAACCTAATCATACACCTAACTTTTTGCATGTCTCTCACCTAACCTAAGCTAACCTAAGTGACGCGTAAGTGGGCTAACCTAACTTAACATCGTTTGAGAAATTAGGAACTGAAGGGGGAGCTTTTTCATTTTCATTGGTAAAATTCAGAATTGGGAAAACTTTTTTCAATTCTTTAAGAAAATTAAGAAGAGAACTTGAGCTATTCTTCACTTCGTTGTGAAAATTTAAAATTGAACTAGAACTTTTTATCTTCCGGGACAATATTTACATGTATGGTATTTATCTTCTGTGAAAATATTCGCAAGTATGGTATTACTTTTTCTATCTTCCACCGAAAAATTAGAATTGAACTTTAAATTTCTTTACGTCTTTGTGAAATAAAGAACTGAAGTGGAAGATTTTTGTTTTCTCTGGGGAAATTAGAATTGAAGCGTGTTCTTTGGTAAAATTCAGTAGAGAACTTAAACTTTCCTTGACTTCGTTGAGAAAATTTAAAATTGAACTAGAACTTTTTATCTTCCGGGAAAATATTCACCTGTATGGTATTTATCTTCGTTGAAAATATTGACGAGTATGATATTAATTTTTCTATCTCTCACCGACAAATTTAGAATTGAACTTTAAATTTCTTTATGCCTTTGTGAAATAAGGTACTGAAGTGGAAGATTTTGTTTTCTCTGGAGACATTAGAATTGAAGTGTGTTCTTTGGTAGAGTTCAGAGGAGAACATGAACTTTTCTTCACTTCGTTGAGAAAATTTTAAATTGAACTATAACTTTTTATCTTCCGGGGAAATATTCACACGTATGGTATTACTTTTTCTATCAGCCACCGAAAAATTTATAATTGAACTTTAAATTTCTTTATGTCTTTGTGAAATAAAGAACTGAATTGGAAGATTTTTATTTTCTCTGGCGAAAATAGAGAATTGAATTGTGTTGTTTGGTAAAATTCAGAAGAGAACTTGAATTTTTCTTCACTTCGTTGAGAAAATTTTAAATTGAACTAGAACTTTTTATCTTACGGGAAAATATTCACAAGTGTGGTATTACTTTTTCTATCTTCCACCGAAAAATTTAGAATTGAACTTTAAATTTCTTTATGTCATTGTGAAATAAAGAACTTATGTGGAAGATTTTTATTTTCTCTGGAGAAATTAGAATTGTATTGTGTTCTTTGGTAAAATTCAGAAGAGAACTTGAACTTTCCTTGACTTGGTTGAGAAAATTTTAATTTGAACTAGAAATTTTTATCTTCCGTGAAAATATTTCAGAAGTACGGTATTGCTTTTCCTATCTACCACCGAAAAATTTAGATTTGAACTTTAAATTTCTTTATGTCATTGTGAAATAAACAACTGAAGTGGAAGATTTTTGTTTTCTCTGGAGAAATTAGAATTAAAGTGTGTTCTTTGGTAAAATTTCGAACAGAACTTGAGCTTTTCTTCACTTCGTTGATAAAATTAAAAAATGAACTAGAACTTTTTACCTTCATAGAAAATAATCAAAATCATAGTATAACTTTTCCTATCTGCCACCAAAAAATTAGAATTGAAATTTAAATTTCTTTATCTCTTGGTGAACTTAAAAATGACGTGGAACATTTATGTTCTCCCTGGAGAAATTAGAATTGAAGTGCGTTCTTTGGTAAAATTCAGAAGAGAACTTGAATTTTTCTTCACTTTGTTGAGAAAATTTTAAATTAAACTAGAACTTTTTATTTTCCGTGAAAATATTCACAAGTATGGTATTGCTTTTTCTATCTTCCAACCGAAAAATTAGAATTGAACTTTAAATTTCTTTATGTCTTTGTGAAATAAAGAACTGAAGTGGAAGATTATAGCTTTCTCTGGCGAAATTAGAATTGTAGCGTGTTCTTTGGTAAAATTCAGAAGAGAACTTGAACTCTCCTTGACTTCGTTGAGGAAATTTTAAATTGAACTAGAAATTTTTATCTTCCATGAAAATATTCACATGTATGGTATTACTTTTTCTATCTTCCACCGAAAAATTAGAATTGAGCTTTAAAATTCTTTATGTCTTTGTGAAATAAAGAACTGAAGTGGAAGATTTTTGTTTTCTCTGGAGAAATTAGAATTGTAGCGTGGTCTTTGGTAAAATTCCGAAGAGAACTTGAACTTTCCTTGACTTCGTTGAGAAAATTTTAAATTGAACTAGAACTTTTTATCTTCCATGAAAATATTCACAAGTACGGTATTGCTTTTCCTATCTGCCACCGAAAAATTAGAATAAAACTTTAAATTTCTTTATGTCTTTGTGAAATAAAGAACTGAAGTGGAAGATTTTTGTTTTCTCTGGAGAAATTAGAATTGTAGCGTGTTCTTTGGTAAAATTCCGAAGAGAACTAGAACTTTCCTTGACTTCGTTGAGAAAATTTTAAATTGAATTAGAACTTTTTATCTTCCATGAAAATATTCACAAGTATGGTATTGCTTTTCCTATCTTCCACCGAAAAATTAGAATTGAGATTTAAATTTCTTTATGTCTTTGTGAAATAAAGAACTGAAGTGGTAGATTTTTGTTTTCTCTGGAGAAATTAGAATTGTAGCGTGTTATTTGGTAAAATTCAGAAGATAAAACTTGAACTTTTCTTCACTTCGTTGAGAAAATTAAAAATGAACTAGAACTTTTTATCTTCCGTGAAAATATTTCACAAGTACGGTATTGCTTTTCCTATCTACCACCGAAAAATTTAGAATTGAACTTTAAATTTCTTTGTGTCTTTGTGAAATAAACAACTGAAGCGGAAGATTTTTATTTTCTCTGGAGAAATTAGAATTAAAGTGTGTTCTTTGGTAAAATTCAGAAGAGAACTTGAACTTTTCTTCACTTGGTTGAGAAAATTAAAAAATAAACTAGAACTTTTTACCTTCATCGAAAATAATCAAAATCATAGTATAACTTTTCCTATCTGCCACCGAAAAATTAGAATTGAACTTTAAATTTTTCATGTCTTGGTGAACTTAAAAATGGCGTGGAAGATTTATGTTTTCTCTGGGGAAATTAGAATTGAAGCGTGTTCTTTGGTAAAGTTCAGAAGAGAACTTGAACTTTTCTTCACTTCGTTGAGAAAACTTTTAAATTGAACTAGAACTGTTTATTTTCCGTGAAAATATTCACAAGTAGGGTATTGCTTTTCCTATCTTCCATCGAAAAAAATTTAGAATTGAACTTTAAATTTCTTTATGTCTTTGTGAAATAAACAACTCAAGTGGAAGATTTTTGTTTTCTCTGGCGAAATTAGAATTGAAGTGCGTTCTTTGGTAAAATTCAGAAGAGAACTTGAATTTTCCTTGACTTTGTTGAGAAAATTTAAAAATGAATTAGAACTTTTTTATCTTCCATGAAAATATTCACAAGTAAAGTATTGCTTTTTTCTATCGTCCAATCGAAAAATTATAAATGAGCTTTAAATTTCTTTTACTCTTTGTGAAATAATGAACTCAATTGGACGATTTTAGTTTTCTCTGTCGAAATTAGAATTGAAGCGTGTTCTTTGGTAAAATCCCGAAGAGAACTTGAACTTTCCTTGACTTCGTTGAGAAAATTTTAAATTGAACTAGAACTTTTTATCTTCCGTGAAAATATTCACAAGTACGGTATTGCTTTTCCTATCTACCACCGAAAAATTAGAATAGAACTTTAAATTTCTTTATCTCTTTGTGAAATAAAGAACTGAAGTGGAAGATTTTTGTTTTCTCTGGCGAAATTAGAATTGTAGTGTGTTCTTTGGTAAAATTCAGAAGAGAACTCGAATTTTTCTTCACTTTGTTGAGAAAATTTTAAATTGAATTAGAACTTTTTATCTTCCATGAAAATATTCACAAGTATGGTATTACTTTTTCTATCTTCCAACCGAAAAATTAGAATTGTACTTTAAATTTCTTTATCTCTTTGTGAAATAAAGAACTGAAGTGGAAGATTTTAGCTTTCTCTGGAGAAATTAGGATTAAAGTGTGTTCTTTGGTAAAATTCCGAAGAGAACTTGAACTTTTCTTCACTTCGTTGTGAAAATTTAAAAATGAACTAGAACTTTTTACCTTCATAGAAAATAATCAAAATCATAGTATAACTTTTCCTATCTGCCACCGAAAAATTAGAATTGAACTTTAAATTTCTTTATGTCTTTGTGAAATAAAGAACTGAAGTGGAAGATTTTCGTTTTCTCTGTGGAAATTAGAATTGAAGCGTGTTCTTTGGTAAAGTTCAGAAGAGAACTTGAATTTTCCTTGACTTCGTTGAGAAAATTTTAAATTGAACTAGAACTTTTTATCTTCCATGAAAATATTCACAAGTATGGTATTACTTTTTCTATCTTCCATCGACAAATTTAGAATTGAACTTTAAATTTCTTTATGTCTTTGTGAAATAAAGAACTGAAGTGGAAGATTTTTATTTTCTCTGTAGAAATTAGAAATGAATTGTGTTCTTTGATAAAATTCCGACGAGAACTTGAACTTTTTTATCTTCCGTGAAAAATTGAGTCTGCTAGTAGCATCTCTCTCTCTATAAATTCTTTTTCTTTCATCTCTGACCTTTTTAATAGATATTCTGAACGTTAACGGTCTGCCAAACCCTAAAAATAATGAACACCTAACAAAATAATGCATAAAATATTTTTAATTAAATAATGACATGTAGAATATTAATATAAAAATACGTTAAATACATTATTACACATTATTAGTACACTTGCGCTTCACTTTCCGTCAATTCATCTTTATATTCATTGATGATATTGTCTGCTAATGTCCTTTTGATTCTGCCTGCGATTTCACTGTCTATTGTCACATTATTTTTACATAGATGGCAGTTTTGACACATTGACAAGATATGATTTATGATGTTGGTGCAGGAGTATGCTTGTCTTCTTCTTGTTCTCTTTAAAATGCTAATACCGGAAAGAGGATGATAGGATTTATCAACAGGTAATGTGTTAAAAGAAGCCGTAGCAAGGAGTTGTCCCCGATCATCGACAATTATTTTTAAGTTTGCATTCTCTTTGAGCACTAATTTCTCTGGTAATGTTACTCTTGCATATCCGCCGTTTACACGATTGAAATTCTTGGGTACTCCAAAGAAATCTAACATCTCGCTGTCATGACAACGCATGCATACATTTCCAATAGTGTTACCACTTGCACTCGTTTCTTATTTCAGGTATTTCTCCTTGTCTGCATTCAACACGACGACGATTTTTTCATGTGTACAAACTTTCGTCGAATAATTCATCTTCACTTTTTTACAGATATGAGTTGTGTGTTTATCCTTCCACTGCGTAAGAAATACTGATTTAATGCATGCAATAAACTAGGTGGTGTCGATAACCTGCCATAGAGTACCAGTGAGAAAGCCACATCGTGTCTTTGAACAAGCACAGAGTACGATTGGTAGAGCCGTAAGCATATTTCATGTCATTTTAAGATACGTAAAAAAGTTAAAAAAAAATACCATGTTAAAAAATTCAAATTATTTAAAAAGGTGGGGGAAGGGATAGCGGTGGTCCTTTTGGAGCCCGGTGGGCCTTTAGGGTCCCGGGGAGGGCCTTTGGGGGTCTGAGAGGGCACTCGAGGATCGACTTGTCCTTTGGGAGCCCGGGGAGGGTCTTTGGGGGTCCCTTGAGGGCCAGGGGAGGGCCTTTGAGGGTCTGAGGAGGGCGTTTGAGGGTCTGAGGAGAGCGTTTGGGGTCCGGGGGACTTTTGGGGGCCGGGGGAGGGCCTTTGGGGCACAGGGAGGGCCTTTGGGGCACAGGGAGGGCCTTTGGGGTCTGAGGGGGCACTCGAGGATCGACTGGTCCTTTGGGAGCCCGGTGGACCTTTGGGATCGGGTGAGGACCTTTGGGGGTCTGGGAGGCACTTATGGGAGCCCAATGGTCTTTTGGGAGCCTGATGGGCCTTCGGGGGTTCGGGGGGCCCTTTGGGAGCCCGGTTGTCTTTTGGGAGCTCGATGGGCCTTGGGGGGGCCCGGGGAGGGCCTTTGGGGGTCTGGGTGGGCCTTTGGGGGCTCCGGTGGCCCTTTGGGAGCTTGGGGGCCCTTTGGGGACCGGGGGAGGGCCTTTGGGGGCCCGGGGAGGGCCTTTGGGGGTCTGGGGGGCCCTTGAGGGCCAGGGGAGGGCCTGTGAGGGTCTGAGGAGGGCGTTTGAGGGTCTGAGGAGAGCGTTTGGGGTCCGGGGGACCTTTGGGGGCCGGGGGAGGGCCTTTGGGGCACAGGGGGGCCTTTGGGGCACAGGGAGGGCCTTTGGGGCACAGGGAGGGCCTTTGGGGGTCTGAGGGGGCACTCGCGGATCGACTGGTCCTTTGGGAGCCCAGTGGCCCTTGGGGGATCGGGTGAGGCCCCTTGGGGGTCTGGGAGGCTCTTCGGGAGCCCAATGGTCGTTTGGGAGCCTGATGGGCCTTCGGGGGTTCGGGGGGCCCTGTGGGAGCCCGGTTGTCTTTTGGGAGCTCGATGGGCCTTTGGGGGGCCCTGGGATGGCCTTTGGGGGTCTGGGTGGGCCTTTGGGGGCTCCGGTGGCCCTTTGGGAGCTTGGGGGACCTTTGGGGACCGGGGGAGGGCCTTTGGGGGCCCGGGGTGGGCCTTTGGGGGTCGGGGGGGCCCTTGAGGGCCTGGGGAGGGCCTTTGAGGGTCTGAGGAGGGCGTTTGAGGGTCTGAGGAGAGCGTTTGGGGTCCAGGGGACCTTTGGGGGTCTGGGGGGGCCCTTGAGGACCATGGGAGGGCCTTTGAGGTTCTGGGGGGCCCTTGAGGACCAGGGGAGGGCCTTTGAGGGTCTGAGGAGTGCGTTTGGGGGGCTGGGGCTCTTTGGGAGCTTGGGGGACCTTTGGGGACCGGGGGAGGGCCTTTGAGGACCCGGGGAGGGCCTTTGGGGGCTCTGGTGGCCCTTTGGGAGCTTGGGGGCCTTTGAGGACCGGGGATGGCCATTGGGGGTCTGGGTGGGCCTTTGGGGGCGCCGGTGGCTCTTTGGGAGCCCGGGGGACCTTTGAGGACCGGGGGAGGGCCTTTGGGGTCCGGGGTGCCCTTTGGGGGTCCGGGGGGCCCTTTGAGGACCAGAGGTGGGCCTTTGAGGGTCTGAGGAGGGCGTTTGGGGGCGCCGGTGGCCCTTTGGGGGCTTGGGGGGCCTTTGAGCACCGGGGGCTTCCTTCGGGGTTGGGGTAGGAGGATTGGAACCCTTTGGGGTTGGGTTAGAGGACCTCAAAACACTGTTCAAATGAAACTTGTGTATTATAACGACCACAGAGTTTCACCATTAAATTCTCTTCTAAAATCTCTTCAAAAATCATCTTTTAAAATGTCTCTATCTGTTTCGCCGAAATAGTTCCATAACCTGTCTAAAACAGTTTCGCCCAAATAATCCCTAAACGTAAATTCAGCGTGTTCCCTTTGTTTTTGGCATCTCTGCGCTAATGCATTTCAAATTAATAAGAAACCTTTTCGCGCGCTAAAACAATTCATCGCTAAGATGTTTCTTGGAGAACTGTTTCCATGGCCTTTGGTTCTTAATATCCTTTGGAGTTCGACCAAAAGAGTTGTTTCCGAGGCAAAGACATTAATGACTTGGATCTATTCCTGGAGAAATGTTTCTAGGCAAAAATTTTTAAAGTCTGACAGATGATGTCTTTGGTTGATTGATCTGTCAAGAAAGGGGAAATTAATTTGTTGTTTCTAAGGGGAATTATTGATTCACGATAGGTGAATTGAGGTCGACAGCACATGTGTTCTAAATTCCCAATCGATTACGCAATCAAGTTCTCGGAAACTGTCAGCATTAGACTAAATTGTAGATGGCAGCAGGGGTGGGCAATGGGAGTATAAGATAGCTTTCTACTGTTATAAATTCTTTTCTTTAGAAATAACAATCCTTATCTCGAGCTTAAAGCTCCTATTTCTCATAATATCGAAAAAAACATAAACAATATTATAAGGGCTTACAGGTTATGAGGCAAGGGTAAGGGCAAGATTATAAGGGGTTATAAGGGCTGTAGAGGGGGGGGGGGGTCGCCATCAGAAAAATACATAATTACTTAACTTTTCAACTTTTGATTGGATGTGCCTGGGGACTTGATGGGCGTGGGTGAGCGGCTGGTTGCCCACCAATCTCTTTTACTTTTAAACAGGGCACCAGAACTTTTGATTTTCAGAACTTTCTAAGATATTGCTGATGCGTCCCTCTGGCAATCTGTATACACATACTATTTCCTATTTAAGATCGACTTTCCGCTCAATATTTCCTCAAATTTTCACTTCAATATCCTCAGCCTTCTCCTAATGTTCCTATTTCTCATAACATCACCCCCCTAAAAAAAACATCACAACCAAGATTATAAGGGCTTATAGGCAAGATTATAAGGAATTATAAGAGCTGTGGAGAGGGTTGACATCACAAAAGACATAGTTACTTCACTTTTAAACAATGCTGAACAAAGGTTAGCTAAAAATTTTGATTGGATGTGTTTGGGGAATTGATGGGTGTGGAGGGGGGCTGGTTGTCCTTCAATCACTTTTGACTCTTGAAAAGGGCAATAGAATTTTTAACTTCCAATCAAATCAGTTTCAATTTTCAAAGATATTGCTGATACCAGGGTCGTATCCAGGACTTTTTTCGGGAGAGGGGGGAGGGTTACAAAAAGATTATTTTCGGGGAGAGGAGGGGCTACTACAAAGAAACTTTAAAAAACATATCAAAAATTTAAAAATCTTAGTTTTGACTATCCTTTGTCTGCAATTCCAGAATCTGTGAAATATGCATGCCCTACTTACAATTATTAGAAATTTGTGACACTAAGGAATTTAAAATTTTTCACTAGCATTTTAGGTGGGATGAAGTCTATGAAAACGGGAGTGGATTTCAAGAATTTTTTAAAGTTTATTGCCATTATATTTGACTTTGTGGAATTTACTTTCATGCGTAAATCCTTAGTTTCATCCAAAAAATGGGTAGGATTTTGAGGGGGTCACTTTTAATGTTTTATGACATTCTTCAAGGATCAGCAGGTCATCTACATATTAACACCTTTGAGTGAATCTCTTACTAATTTCATTAATCAATACTAGACATAAGAGTGGCCCAAACTAGGTTCCTTGAGGAATTCTACGCTAAGCAGGGAGGGGTTCAGGGAGAATATTTTTGTATTTTATAACTTGGGATCTATTTGAAAGAAGAGATAAACAATTTTTTTTAAGGGAGGGTCTACTTTAAAGTTATGTGACATATGAATTAGGGTGTTGTGATCAACCAAGTCAAATGCTTAAAAATATGAACAAGGTATGAGGCGAAGCGGCAGCTCCTCAGATGATCGAAAAATCTAGCATCAAATCAGTAAAACTACGATTAAAAAAAACTTTTTTAAAATGTTTTTTCATGTGAAATATTATTAGAAATAATAACTTTCAAAATCTCTTGTTATTGAGAAAGTACCCGTAAATTCGACAACTATGTTTTCGTCAGAGGACCCTTGAATTTTCGACACCAATTGTTTCTTGTCTGTTTTACATGTTCAATGAAGTCTCGACAGAGTCGCCTATATTTTGACAAGACCTGTTGCTGTCTGTCAAAAATTTTGACAAGGTTACTACAAAGTATTCTCAAAAGAAATGAATATCATGACAGAAGCCAATATCTACGTTTGAATTTGGCTGAAGGAACATTTTTAGTTGGCCTGGTGTTCCACTACATTAGACAAGAATTTTCGACACTTGGAACATAGTTTTGTCAATATAATATTTGCTGCCATTTTAATTAAATTTTATCAAGAAAAAGCCAACATGGCTACATTTTACAGAAGATCAGATGCATCTTGACGCATTGGAGCTGATCCCAATTTCTTTGAAAAAAAAAACAACAATAAATAAAAAAAACAAAAAAAAAAAATTATGACAGTTTGAACATTACATAGTTTAAAAAATTGTTGTGAGCTCATTTTGTGTTGAAGACAGGGAACTGATTGAATTGATCTTTCTTTTCTTATCTGGGCGTTTTGGACATAGTGTCCACATTTCACATTGTCAAAATATAACAATGGCTTCAAGAGATGGTATTCCAAGTCATGACTAGGCAGAGTTATCCTGTTTTGAAGGAAAATTTGGACAGAGGTTCCAAAATTGCTCTGTCGAATCATCGGTGCCTTTACCCTAGTAGTAGGTTTAGTAGCTGTAGTAGTAGTAGTAGTATTGTTGTAAAAATAATGGTCAACTCATCATCCCCCTTGCCATTTCCCGAAAGTTCCAAATTAATACACTCAGTCATTCTTGAGTTACATCCTTTTGGAAAACCACACGCACATAACGAGTTTTGATTAAGTTCAGCACTCCCCTAAATAATCTCTGAAAGGTTTACCTGAATGCCTTTCATCTTTTTGGACATTAAATGTCAAACAAACCAACCTTTCTCAATAACAAATACTATATGTAAACAAGGGGCGAATTGCATAACTTACAGGCCTTACCCCGAGGGCTATGGGGGTTGATAGCCCAAAATACATGTTAACTGGACTTTTCAACTATGCTGGACAAAATGGCTATCAGACTATTCTAAACAAAATGGTTATCTAAAATTTTCGAGTGGATGCATGTGGGGGGGGGGGGGGTCGGTTACCCTCCAATCATTTTTTACTGTTTCAACCAATTCTGGCAATAAAACGAAGGTCAAATGGAATTGGGTCTAAGCTATAAGGTGGATGTGGCAGCAATTACCACTGAATCTCACTAAAAATGTCTTTTGAAATGCATGATAAGATAAGCAGTGACGTAATATCGTCAAAATCCTGGGAGGGGAGGGGGGGTGGGAAAAGCCGGAGCCAATTTTCCCAAATCAAGTGAAAATGACATTGACAAAATGAGCCATATAGTACCATACAGGCAAAGATATACTAAAGAAAACTGACCTGTTTCTCTGGATGTTTGAATTATGTTGTCTAATATTAGTTTTGACAAGATTAAAAAAAAAAAACTAAATTTCAGCTGGGGGGAAAAACTGGGGTTTGGCGAGGCAAACTGGTGTCTGGAGGGGGTAGTCAGCCCTCACCCTGCCCTATAGCAAATTATGCCCCTGAAGATAAGAGAGAGAGATAAGATGACATCTATTTTCCAAAGGCTATCACAAGGTCTACTACAGTCGAATTTGCTCCAAATGTTGGGTAAAGAAAATTCAAAACAATAGATACAGCATGACAAAAGTTAAAAACATAAAACAAACATGAAAATGGTCAATAGAAACTTAACACATATTAGTAAAATATTGCAAAAAAAAATCCAGGTCCAAGAACTAAAATTCACTTAATGCAAATTAATAGACAAAAAACAGATAGGAGGGGGTGTAAATGATAATACATTACATTATGACAAACAACTATCACAGGCTAAAAGTAACTAGCCAAATTTGCCAACCAAGTCAAATACTATAAAATTAAAAACAATTGAAATAAAAATACCAATGAAATTTCACAAAGAAATGTTTACAATTAAAGCCAGCAGAACAAAAATTTTATTTTAGCCAGATGAGTTAGGAGTAGGTTAAAGTGGTAACTAGCCCTTAGGGGGAGGGGCAAAGTGGAGACTGGTTTTGCATAATTTTGATAGATTGGTGCTTATTAAACCAAGAGTAGTGTTGCCTTTGGTAGTTAATACTTTGACAAAATTTTTAAATTAAAAGTATTACAGGTAGATTCAAGTTTTAATTTGGGAAGACTACAGGAAGATTCCAGCATTAGGGTATTTTGATAGTACATTAACAGTATTGGTATGTGATTATTCAATCAAATTTATTTTTTCATCAAATCTTTGATTAGAGAGTAATAAAAACAACATATGATAATTAAATTGAAAGGGCATGGTAAGATTTTAGGTCAAACACACACCCTCATCATCTCATCAAAAGGCGCTAAGTACGGAATTGAGATTTCAGTTGGATAAAAATCATTAGCAACAAAGAAAAGAATTGTGCCACCTATTTTTGGGTCTGAGTTTAATAAACTGGGAGAAATTATTAATTTTTAACATGTGTGAATTTTGAGCCTGTACTTTAGTAACAGCAATTATATCTGATCTATATATTTTAGAAAGGGACTCTTAATTCATACGTTTTTCATAGTTAAGACTTTCAGCATTGCTTAACGAAAGTGTAGGGAATTGAAAACGAATTGCAAAGGTACCATTTCTATACTTGACTTTTTTATATCACAAATGGAGCAAGGGGATCTTGAACCTTGAGAGTTGGGAAAGAGACAAGGATATAGGGGAAGCGTGATCAGGAAGGTAAAGCTTGTCTTCCGGCACCCAACCAAAATTACATGAAGTCAATACCAATTTCAAAAGATGGCTGATGATGGTAATCAATTGATTGTTTGTATTCTGATTTTTCTAAAGCTTTTGAAAGAATTTCATATGGCCTCTTACTGAAGACATTGCATCAATACAATTTGGGTATGACAACCCAGATATGAATTATGATTATCAAAGAAATTAAATAAAAAAAAGTGGCAGTTCACTTTCATTGTCATCTGTAGTCACAAGAGAAGTTCTTCAGGGTACCTTGCTTGGGTCCTATTGTATTTTTTGTAAATGTAAATAAATTGTCCTGAAATTACAAATTTAAAAATGTTTGCATATGATGTGAAGCTTTAATACTTAATTTCTACACCAACAGCTGCATCCCTATATCAAGTAAACAGAAACAAATTGAAGTCAAGGGCCCAAAATTACTTCATGTGTGTTGACCAAGTTAAATTTTCATGGGTTAATTATCTACAATTTATAATTCTCTATCCAAATACCATATAGGGTGGTTGTATAGGATCAAGTAAAATATTTTTATCAGTATTTTCATTTTAAAAAAGGAAGAAAAATTACACCTCTAGATTTTTCAGGATACTTTTTTTAATCTTGATTTAAAAATCTTTCCCCATCCCCACCCCTATCTAATGCTGGAATCAAATGGTACTATTCTTTTCTTACTATTGTGTTTCCTTCACAAAAGGAATCTTGGTGCATAATAACCCAAGAATTTTCAGACATTTGGAAGTGAGGGGATCATTTACTAAGCCAATACTCCATTGCTTGAATACTTCTATGTATATTTTGTGTTTGGGCCAGTGGAGAGACATCATAGCAATATTCAGGGTAATCATCTATGAACATTCTACCTGTGTAGAAGACACTATACTAGCAAAAGAGCAGAGCCACCTGAGTCCCTATTCAACACTCTTTCCAAATATAGTGGTCACTACCCTGACATATCACCCTTCCTAATAGGGTTACATATTACCCAAAATAATATACTTATCCATTGCTATCATGCATTGATAAAATCATTGTATCTCTTTTAAACATGCGTTTTATTTTTTACTACCCTATACCATTGTGTTATGAAATAGTATTGACAATTGGATGAATGCATTATTAAAATAATTGGAAATCATGGAAAAAAGTAGAAGAAAACATGAAAATTTTATAAACAAAGACACTCTTACAGGCTATAGTTAATTAAATTAAAGTCTCTCTTCTAAAGTTTTGTGCAGCCTGGGGCTATATCTGGCCTTGCTAGAGAGAGAGGGTGGTACATTACAATAGCAATAATATATTTGAATAGAGTATAGAATGCTATCAAACAGTTCAAAATCAAACCGGCTCAATAGTAACCAAAACACCATCTAAAGACAGTGAGAGCAGTGAAGATGTTAAAAATAGAGTAGCCAAGGCTCAGGGTGTTTTTTCACAGTTAAAAAAGTTTGGAAGAATAGGAAGATAAGTCTGCAAACCAGGATTAGAATATTAGAAGGAACAATGATGACAGTGGTCAAACATGGCTCTGAAGCATGGGTGCTCCGAAAAGCGGATGAAGATTTACTAGATATCTTCCCTAGAAATTGTCTATGGATTGTTCTGGGTATCCGTATGACTGACTGTATTTCAAACTCTAGGCTGTACAACAATGTGGTTGAACCCCACTTTCTAGGGTTATAATAAAAGAAAGGTTGAGATAGCTAGGGCAAGTTCTGTGGATGAAGTGTGACAGATTGCCAAAGATTGTCCATTTTGACCAACCATCTAGGGCTAAACAGAAATCCCGTCGTCCTTGTCTGGGGAGAGAGGATGTCATAAAAAAAGATTTAAGGGAAATGAGAACTTCCTGGGAGGGTGTAAAGAGGGAGGCTTTGAATAGACTGGGATGGAGGAGGAGGAGCATGCTTGGCTGTGTTGGCCTCACGTGGCTTGGTGCTGTGGTGAGTTGTTAGTAGTAGTAGTAGTAGCTTGGGTTAGATTAGCTTAAATTTTTAACCCATTTCTAACCAAATTTAACCTGACTCAAATTTAACATAGCCTACCTCTTAACTTTACCAGCATAGCTTGCATAAGACTGAAAAAGCTGACTTTGCAAAGCTAATTGAATCTATGCTGAGAAAAAGGAATTTCGGGCATTCACTCGTGAAGGTCGAACATTAACTAGATTTTGGACATTCCCAGTGACATATACACTAAAGCCCTTTGTGCTTCAAAGCACAAGAAATATCAAACACTTCATGCTCATAAACTGTAAGTAAGGAGCGACTTGGCTCAATAGTAACTGAGAATCTAAAAAATGGAATTTTGATACCAACAGATACATCATAAGAATCAGATTTTAATGCTGATTTCAAAGATATAAGTTTAGTATTACCCATCAAAAGTAACGTGCCTGAAAAAATTTGCCTGATTTTTGAAAAAGGGGGAAACACCCCCTAAAAGTTATACAACCTTAATAAAAATCACACCATCAGATTCAGCATATCAGAGAACCGTACTGTAGAGGTTTCAAGCTCCTAGCTGCAAAAATGTGGAATTTTGTTTGTTTTTTTTGCCAGAAGAAAGATCATGGATGTGTGTTTATTTGTTTTGTTTTCCCCAGTGGTGATTGTATTGACCCAGTGGTCCTAGAATATTGTGGGAGGGCTCATTCAAACGGAAATTAAAAGTTCTAGCGCCCTTTTTAAGTGACCAAAAAAAATGGAGGGCAACTAGGCCCCGTCCCACACTCATTTTTTCCAAAGTCACCGATCAAAATTTTGAGATAGCCATTTTGTTCAACATGATCGAAAATATAATAAATATGTCTTTTAGGATGACTTAATTCCCCAAAAACCCCAGGAGAGGGGTGAAAGTTATGAACTTTACCCAATATTTACATATACTATTAGTTATTGGGAAGTATACAGACGTTTTCAGGGGACATTTTTTCTGGTAGTTGGGGGGGGGGGGGTCGGGAGTTATGTTGGAGGATCTTTCCAAGGAGGAAGTTTTCATGGGGGAAGGGACATTGCTATGAAGGGGGTGCTGGATTTCCCAGCATTATTAAAAAACAGCCAGAAATTAAATAAAGAAATAAGTTTTTCAACTGAAAGTAAGGAGCAACATCAAAACTTAAAACAAACAGAAATTATTACGTATATGATTGGGTTCGCCTTCTAGTCAATACCTTGCTCTTTAAGCCAAAGATTTTTTAGTACTTTCATAAGAGCTATTTATTCTAGTTAACAGCATCTGTGATTAAGGGGTCAATTTTAAAGAATTGGAACAAAATTCGAACTTTAGTGTAAACAGCAAGGTATTGACTAGGGGACAAAACCCCTAATTTACGTATTAAAAATTTATGAATATAGAAGTTCGTTACGTAAGTTTTACGTATATTTATTACTAATAAAAACGTTCTTAAATAAATTTTAACAACTTTCGAGAAAGCCATTTAACCTAATAAAAGTAAAATTAATATGCAATTTTTTTTTTATTATTCATGTATGGTAAGGCAAAATCAAAACCTGCATTAATTCAAAAACATTCAAAAATTAAATAAAAAAAACAATCTAAAGTTAGAACTCATTCTCACAATGCTATTTTTTAAAACAATAAAAACTTTAGTGTAAAGAACAAGGCGTTGAGGAGGGGACAGCCCCTTTCATGTAGGGAATAATTTCCGTGTGTGTTAAGTTTTAATGTTGCTCCTTACTTTCAGTTAAAAAAACTTGTTTTTTTTTTATTTAATTATAGGAATGGGTACTGTTGAACCAAAAATAATGAAAAATCAAAGCTCATTTCTGGTGTTGTTCTTTATTTCATACCTTTTCACAATTTTGGTCAACTCAAATTCTCTTACTAATGACAAGCTCAGATTTTGCAACAATACTGATTTCTAGAACTACCAACTGATTTTAACAGCATTAGGCTGCACAGCAAGAATCTAGTAACAACCTTAAATTGCAGCTTAGAGGAATCTAAGCATTGTTCAACTTTGAAACAGCAAATACTCATTTATCTCAACAGCAAAAGTGTTTTAATTGACTCACCCTCCTATCCTGATGAATATATACCATATAGAGCCAACTATAAGAAATAAAACTATATTTTGGAATAGCACAACTCTTTTTTTAGCTGATTCATTAGCACTTGTGCACTGTGAAGATTTTAGAAACTGCACCAAAATTCCGATTCTTTGGGAGGGGAGGGAATATACTTTCTCTTAATTTTCCCTTCAGGTTCCTTATAGTTCTCAATGAGGTTTCACAACTTAGATAAAGTAAGATTTTGGTTTCAAATACATATGAAATATTAATTTTGACCATGAGTTTAGTGATTTCTCTGTGATGAAGTCAAAAGAACAAACAGATGTATTTTCAGAAAAGTTGAACAAGCACATTTTTGTTACTGCCCAATAAGTTTTTAAAAATTTAAGTTAATAATAATTAGCCTATTTAAATATGACTAATCTGGTTCAAGACACTTGCCTTGGACATAATCTGAAGTATTATCTATTATAGTCACTTGTGTATGTTCTTGCTTATATTGCTTGCTTGTGTTTATTTCAACTTTTATTATAGTTGCTTGGGTCTATCCAAGTTTGAGTCTGTATATGATTTAGATACTTTGTTTTGACTTTAAGACCATATATCCAAGATTATATTTCATTTTATAAGATTAGGCTCAAGCTTTAAATGCATGTCCAAGATTAGGGTCCACAAGTGACTATCAGCACATTTAGCAATATTCAGTAATTAAAATATTATTCAAGGATAAAATATTCAAGCTAACCTTATTATTATTAGGAAAACCCAAGCAAGTCCAAAGGTGAACAAATCAACTTTTTGGGTGGTATAATTGAGATTTTACAATTAATTATTAGCTGAAGTAGAGATTAGCTGTCTGAGTTCTAAGCATCTTACCCTAGGCATATTTTTAAATTTAAGAAAAAACTTTAGCATGACTTAAAATTCTTCTGAAATATAAGGAATTGCATTGTGAAAAACTAAAGCCAATAAAAAAGAAATTATAAACTCAAAATATTTGAGGATGATCCTTAGAGTTATTATATTTGTGCATAAGAAGGAGGGAAGTTCATTTCGGGTGCAAATGAATGTTATATTTGGATTCAGGATGAAATTTGGATTCAAAATGTAATCTCTTTTTTTTATTTATTAGACTAACTTAGGGTAAAATTCTAGACAAGCTACTTTTTGCTACCTTGGAAAGTGGTTAGGTTAGAAAAATGAAACTTTCAGGGATGGATCTACAGGCTAAAGTATGTCCAGGGAAGGTACTTTGAA
This sequence comes from Artemia sp. Qi Xiang Cuo, assembly GCF_049724085.1. Classification (NCBI taxonomy): domain Eukaryota; kingdom Metazoa; phylum Arthropoda; class Branchiopoda; order Anostraca; family Artemiidae; genus Artemia; species Artemia sp. Qi Xiang Cuo. The sequence continues at coordinate 61,386,932 of NC_142807.1, read as the reverse complement.
GTACCTGCCTCTACTTTTTGTCTCTCTAGAGGGCACTGACCTTGTGATGATCTCAAAAAATCTTTGTGTTACAAAAGTGACACTTTGCAAAATAGTATTTTGCTTAAGTGAAGTACAAGAAAAGTATCTTCAGCTTCACAACTTTGCTTAATCTCAATTTATGGGGTTTCAAAGCTCTGCAAATACACTTCCTAAATTTGAAAAAAAAAAACTTGTTCATATGGCCTAAAATTCAAAACTAAAACCAAAGAAAAAGAAACTGAAAACTAAGGTTGTTTTTTACAAATTCCAATAGGTATAGGATCTGTCACATAGGCAAACTTCCAAATCAGAAGGGGGTTAACATAGTAGTTTGACAAAACCTTCCCAGAGTATACTGTAGGCCCTGGATTCATTACTGAAAGTTTTATTTTGCTAACCTAACCACATTCCAAGATAAGAAAAAAGTAGCTTGTCTAAAATTTTACCAAATTTTCTATTTGCCTATTTTGACAACTATTGAATCAATATGAAGAAAACAGTAACTTATAGAGAACTTAATGTAGGGTAAAGGTACCAATGATTTGACAGTTTTTGTAAAAAAAAAAAAAATCTAAGTGTTTGATTAGAAGTTTTAAGTTTTATCATAAAAGAGTACAAAACTCTGATTTTCTTAAATTGGAGCGTTTTCACCTACAAATTTGGCAGAACAAAACAGTTACCTGTTTTGATGTAAGTTGGAACTCAATTTGACACATGTAAAAATACCTTGGGAATACTTGTGGGTGGATTTGACATACCTATTCTTTTTACTTTAGTTCTTTGTTTATCCTCAACTTTTTTAAATGTGTAAATGTATAAAACACTATTCAGACAAAGGAAGCAAAAAATTTGAAAAATTGCCTCAAGCATAGGGACGAAATTGGATAATCATATGGGGTGTAATCGTGTGACCTAGGTCTCTATAATATAATGTATGATATAGGTTTCTTTATAAACGCTATCTAGAATCGCCCACTTTCTCTCAGCTTTAATGGTCCAGCAAACATTTCTTTGTTGTTTAGTGAAAATGTTGTCAACATTTGGCTATTTCAAAGTTAATCTACCAGTTTAAACCACATTAAAAATTTTAGTTTTGACTATCCTTTGTCTGGAGAGTCCAGAATTCTTGAAATATACATGTCCTACTTAAGATTATTAGAAGTTTGTGACACCAGGGAGTTTAACATGTTTCATTAGTATTTTAGGTGGGATATGGTCTAAGAAAACGCAAGTGGATTTTGAGAATTTTAAGAAGTTTATTGTCATTATATTTAACTTAGGGGGATTCACTTTCATATATAAATTCTTAGTTTTATCCAAAATATGGGTAGAATTTTGATGGAGTCATTTTTGATAGTTCTATGACATATTTCAAGGATCAGCAGGTTATCCACATATTAACACCTTTGAGGGAATCTTACCAAATCAATATTACATATGAGTGGTCCTAACAGAGTTCCTTGAGGAATTCCACACTAATTAGGGAGGGGTTCAGAGAGAACATTTTGTGTTTTACAGCTTGGGATCTATTTGAAAGAAAACATATAAAAAAATTTACTAAGAGAGGGTCTACTTCAAATTTATTAAGTGATAAATGAATTAGGGTGTTGCAATCAACCAAGTCAAATAGCCTACTTATACCAAATAGCATCTACCATCAAATCATTAAAACTACAAGTTAAAAAAAAAACTTTTCTTATTATTATTAATTTTTTTTTTATCTTCTTCCCATCATGAGAAGTAGGCCTAGTTGAGTTGTGTGAATGATACTGCTTTGTTTAAGATGCTTAAAGGTGGAAAGAATAGTAAATTTACCTTGTCTCTATACCTTAGTTTAACCCTTTCCAGCACAAATTATGAAAGTTGTCAGAAAATTCCACTTTTTTGAGTTTCCTATGTCCCTGGAATTAGAAACAAACAAATATTGAACGAAAAAAAAACTATTCCAACTATGAAATGAAATATAAGGTGGTATCTGGTACAAACCACTTTGACACATGTGCAGATAAAACCTCACTTCTAGTGAAAAGAACTAAAGCAGTTCTTCATGTAGTTTGTGGACAATGGAACTTTGCAAACTGAACACTGCCATTTTGTGCAATGGGGCTCAATCTTTGTAAAATACTGAGCATGTCTTCTTGAAGCACCCTGAACAGGTAAGTGTTTTGATTGATCCAATCTCTTTTCTTGAGAAACATAAGGCTTGAATTTAGGGATAATTTCCAATTTCTGGATGGCTAACCTCTCTCACCCTTGCATGAATAACCTCAAACAAAACCAGTGACAATACAATATCTAAAGTCCTTCAATGTCATCTTGTTAGCATTTGGTATAGTGGACAACTTGAACAAGACAAAGGCATTGACCATTGTAATGTTGATAAAGTACCACAGTAGGCAGTACCACCACTTTCTGCTTTTCATGTCTATTGCATAGAGAGACTTGAACATATCAGCTTTATTCATGCAACCCATAAACTTGTTGCACTAGATGACCAAGTTTGGGCATGTAACTTGGGTAACAGATCCATCTTTGTCCTTCCTACCAATATGTGTCACTTCTCCTCCTTTATGAATCATCAAATGAAGTTGTATACATCATTTGGCCTTCCACTTGTAAACAGTGGATTCCATCTGACCTCACAGCATCATCTGAATCACCTCATCTAAGCTTTTTTGGCTTTGAGTTTGGGTAGACCTTTATTGTTTGTGCAAACTGTACCACAGCAGCAGAGCTTGTTGTTCTTCATTTTTTCCATGAGGTTTACTAAACTGATAAAATTGTCAAAATAAATGTGATATTTTTTGCCTTCTAATCCTGTTGTAAGATCTATAACTACTCATTCTCCAAGTCTAAACTTGGCAGTGTCAGATGGACTTGGTGAAGGGCTCAACATCTTTGACTTCAAATGTCTTACTTCACTTCTTCTCTATGAATTGAAGGGGAAGATAATCTTAGTTGTTGCTTGATTCTGGCTTGTCATTTGCTTCTATTACTCTGTCCACTTGATTAGGGGTTTCTTTGTTACTTGATGATAGCTCTCTTGCCAGTAAGTTGCTCAGTGATTCAGCATTTTAAACTGAAAGGTCTGGCAGCCAATCATCAGCATCATCCTCTGATAACATGTCAAGTTTGGATTCTAGATTTGAAGGTATGTCATCAAATAACTTTGATATATCCTGTGTCCACCAATGACAGCCAGCCATAACAAGTTAGCTGAAAAAGAGCAAATTTAATTTGATATTTCAGATGCTAGACCCAGTCTTCTGGAAATTCCTTGGGTTTCATTTTTTTTGTTGAGCTGGCAAAGTGGTCTCAAGCTTAAACCACTCCAAAAGAAAACAAGACACAACTTTTCAGCATATGTTGCAAGGGGGTCATTGGTGATAGCCTCTCATGTCCAATAGCTTCTTATTGTGCTTGTATCTGAAACTGTGATGTAACTAACTTGTACTCTACTACACAAAGAACAAATTGGAAGGAAGACAATATTAAAGATATAACAATTAACAAGTATTTTCAACTTTCTAACTTTTTCTTAAAAAACAGCACATGGCTGCATTGAAAGGACATTCACCATATGACTAATATGGAAATAAAGTTCATTGGTGATGCAAATGGATGTTATATTTAGATTGAGGATGCAATTCTAGGAATATATTTGCACATTAGGGGGATGGGGGTATATATTCTGTGAATATATAGGCTGTAAGAAATTCATGAATTTCTTAGAAGAACTGGAAAAACAAGGAAACGAGTGAAGATAAAGGCTCCCCCAACAAAATGTGCTAACTACGATTATTCTGCATATTATGTAGCAAGAATTGCTTTCTTAATGTTTCCTTATGTCCAATTGGACTTCTAGGCATAAAATACTGGTTGGCTAATTTAAAAATTTGTATATATATATACACTGTCAAATTGGTAAAGTTCTACAAAATCATATTATTGAGTTAGGACAAAAGTGAATACACCATTTGATGCCTTTTTTTATGCTGATTATGAACATAATAAGCATTTCTATCGGAAATGAATTTCATCCCCTCCCCCCTATATGAGCTTATTCCGGGTTAGGTTAGGGTGGTTTAGGTATAGCCTATATAGGGGGGGGGCTGAAATTCATTTCTGATAGAAATACTTAGGCTATTAGGCTATATTCGTAATCAGCATAAAAAAAAGGCATCGAATGGTGTATTCACTTTATTCCTAACTCAATAATATGATTTCGTAGAACTTTACCGTCAAATTAGCCATCTGGTGGTATCCTGCATTGAAATACTGAGCTATGTCTCAATAGGCTATATGTTGATTAGGCTGTGCATAAAAATTTGCCTGTCAGATAGCATTGCTAGGCATATGCTAGACCAATGGTTTCTTATTTTAATCACATAGCCTATGTTTCATGGAAAAAAATTATGAAAAGGTGGTTTCACTGAAGAACCACTTCCTCAGAGAGGGTTAAGATGCTTCTCTCAGCAAACAAATATTCTTCTTCTTCTTCAATTATAGGCTTCGGATGAATCCATTTAACCTTTTTCGTATTGTATGATTATGTCAGGGGTGTCCTGGGAAATCAAATATAGAGATTAGACTATTATTATTCAATAATAGGCTTTATACATCATTGATGAAACCACCTATATTAAGGCAGTTAAAGACAGCTTTGAACAATTCAGCATCATCAGTTGAAGAATGTCTCCTTTGTGTTAGTTGGTCAATATTAGGAGTTAGCTCGAGGCGCTTGAATATAGCAGATAAAGTTAGCCATTCTTTTTTATGGTTGAGAGTTGCCACAGGGCAACCAAAAAGAACATGGTTGATGGTCTCATCACAGATTTGACATAGGCGGCACAGAGGGATCATTACTATTGGAATGGTTGTGTTTTGATAGTGATAAGTTTGGCTCTTAAGGCCAGTAGCATTTGATCGTATTCTGTGGTACATCTTTGAGTCTTTCCGGGATGTAAATGGAGAAAGGTTTGGTGGACATTGGTTTGCTAGATAAATTTTTAGGCGCCAATGGTTTACATCTCTTATTGGGATAGGTCTTCCAGAAATTATTTCAAGCTGAAGGGCAGATTTAGCTATTACATCTGCCTTGTGGTTCCCTTTTATACCCATGTGACTTGGGATGTACTGGAATTTTGTGGATATACCTTGTTTAAGTAGTTGGTTCAATAGTACAAGAGTGGTGGAGGTATCATTGTCTGGGTAGTCTGAATGTTCTAGTGATATTGAGGCAAGGGCGGATTTTTAGTCTGAATAAATTATAAGCGGGGTGTTTCTTGGGGGGTTTGGCATCTTTATAATGGTTTCCAATGCAATGTTGATGGCAGCTATTTCAGCTGTCATGATACTCACATCATTTTGGAGCCTTTCAGCAGCTGCTGTACCTAAAGATGGGAAGTGGACTCCACAAGCAGTCCTGAAATCTGTTTTTGAGCCATCCACAAAAATTGGGAGGTGGTGGATATATCTCTGAGACTCAAATTCATGAAATAATGATTTTACATAGGCAAGGGAAAGGTCTGTTTTAATAGCTGGCGCAAACAAAAGGTTCACTTCTGGGTAGAGGTTAGCCCAGGAAGGTATCCGGGGGTAAATTTGAAATAAAGAAGATGAAGGTATGGGGTAGGTCATTTGGGTGGTTACAAATTCCCGTGCAAGGCCCCTAAAAGCTCCAGGGTTTCTTAGCCAGTCATGTAATCTCTGGGAACTGTTACCTTCAATTTTTGTGAAGTAGCGGGCAAGTAGGATGTTTCTTCGCATGGTAACAGATGTGAGACCACTTTCACTGAGGAGGACGTTGCGTTTGGTGTGATTCCTGAGGCCAAGTATAGTACGAATCATAGTATTCTGGACAGTCTCCATACTGCATAGTAGGGTATTTGAGCATGAGCCATATACAATTAGTCCATAATCAATCTGAGATCTAATATAAGTCTTATAGAAATTTATTAGAGTTTTTTCATGGCAACCCCAAGGCATATTGAGTAGCCTTTGTAAGATACGCATTTTCCTGAGGCATTTTATTCTCACATTTTCAATGTGGAGCCTGAAGGTTAGTTTTTGATCTAGAGTGAGGCCAAGATATTTGATGTGTTGTTGCTCTTGGATGACAACACCATTTAGGGTTAGTAGGGCAGATTGGGGATTTCTCTTGTTATGAAACTGTACTATAGCTGATTTTGATTGGGCGGTGGGTAGGCATGAATTGTTGGAGAAACATTCAAAGGCATAAAGCGACTTTTGTAACTTGGATTGGGCTAGTTCAAAATCGTTTGAGGTAGACCATAGGACTATATCATCTGCAAACTGAATATTTGTTTGGGGTAGGTTCAGATCCCATAAATATAGTGAAAACAGGAGACAGCTGAGGACAGCACCTTTGGGAAGGCCCTTGGAGGCAGAATTTTTGGAAGAGATGAAGGAATTTACTTGGGGAAAAAAAGAGCATTCAGATAGGTAACTTTTAAAGAAATTCACTACAGGTATTGGAAAGCCCATTTTTGCAGTAGGAGTGGATGTTGGATATTATCATATGCATTTTGGAAATCCAAGAAGGCTGTAATTAAGATTTGGATATCGTTCAGACACTCAGATAAGGCATTGGTTAGGTGAACATATGCATCAGTGGAAGAATGATATTTCCTAAATGCTGTTTGGGTATGTGGGATGAGGTGGTTAGACTCAGCAAACCAATACAATCGGGAGTGGATTATCTTCTCATATAATTTTCCCAGAACTGGGGTAATCATAATGGGTCTGAAGGAGTTGGGGTCCTATTTTGGTTTATTTTGTTTTAATATGGGGATGATGAGTGATGTTTTCAAAGCAGATGGAAAGAAGGAATTGCTCCAGGCGTTGTTGAAGAGAGATAAGAGTACTTTTTTAAACTCTCTTGGAAGGTGTTGGAGCAAAGATGGATGGATCTGGTTGTGGCTGCAAGTTGTTTTGGGTTTGATTGAATTGATTGCTTTATTCAGCTCAATCATTATAAAATCTTGGAGTAGATACTGGGACCCAGGCAAGTCAAAATGGGGTGTTAGGCTGATCTGAGGTGGATTATGAGAGGTGTTTTTGAATTTTTTCTCATAAAAATCTGCTAAAAATTTAGCCTTTTCTTCGTTGGTTTCCAGCTGCTGACCATTTAGAGTTAGCTGGTAATGGAAGGGGTTCTGTGTGGAGAATTTGCCACACATCTTGTCTAGGAATTTATGAATCTTTGACTCTTGCGTTTTGTGGGACACTGATAAGAGAAAGTTTTTGCAAGCCTCTTCTTTTGCAAGTTTAATTGTTCTCTTAAGTTTTGCCTCTGCTTGTAGCTTTGCAATATATTTTTCAGTGGATGGATTTCTCTTGAAGGATCTGATGGCATTCCTTTTATTGTGCCAAGCCTCTTGGCAAGAGGATGTCCACCATGGCTTAGGGGGTGTGCTAATCTTCAGTGTTTTAGGGCATTGGGACTGGGGTATGGTAAGTTTTGAAGCATCAAGAAGTAGTGATGTGAGATTTTTGGAGAGTTGGTTTGGGTCAGTGGAGAGTGAAGAGTAGTCGTGGTTTGAAAGAATGTGGGAGAAGTTTGGTCAGTCTGCTTTTTGCCACACATAGTGGGAAAGGAAATTGTCAATGATGGCTGGGTCACCAATTTTTGTGCATATGGCAAAATGGTCAATCAGGAGGTTGTCTATTCTGTTGACAGTAGTTTTATTTATTAAACTTGATGAAACTAATTGAAGATCAATAGTTGAATAACTCCCACTTCTTTTGCTGAAGTAGGTATTTAGGTGTCTAGGAGTCGCTAGTACTATATTGGTAAAATTGGTGAGGAATTCCTCTATGTATTTTCCAGCATTATTTTGAGATGAATAACCCCAAATAGAACTATGGGCATTGAAGTCCCCAACAACCACTAGATTTGAATTTGAGAAATTATTAGAAATAAAATTGAAAAAATCATGTCCATTGTTATTGCCATTTGGGTTATATAAATTAATAACAATGACCTCCATGTTTGCCAGCCACAACTTTACACCAATTGCATCAATGTCATGACTGAAATCAGGGAGGCTTATACCACAGAATTTGAGGTGAGATCGTACAAGGATGGCAACTCCACCACCAATTCTATTGGAAGATCCGTCTTTTCTTAGGACATCATAACCAGGAATTTTTAGATTAACTGATGAGTTTAAATGGGTTTCTTGAAGGCATAGCATGTCTATGTTGTGTGAAGAAGTATACTTAAGAAGGTCAGTGATTTTATAGTCATTTAATGATCTCACATTCCATTGCAAAATTGAGGAGGATAGGGGTAACTGAGGGTTAGCCATTGATAGATAGATTTAGTTTATTGAGTATAGTTCTGAAATTTGTATTGGCTGTGTCCTTAAGATTTTTTGGGAAGTATGTATTAGCCATCTCTTCTAGAATTGAGGATTTTTGATCTTCTGTGAGGGATGTTCTGGAGAGTGAGTTGAAGTTGAATATGTAAAGGCATAAGTTTGGAAGTAGATTTGGATTTTCTTCTGATATTTCCTTTGGCGGTTTTGATGAGGGTCGTTTTGTAGGTTTACTTATAGAAGATTCAGGGTCTTGGTCTTTGGCTGGAAGGGGGGGAAAGTCTAAGGTCTTAATTCCAGGGACTGTTTTTTGTGGTTTGGTCCTTGTAGCTTTTTGCTGTAGGGTTTTTTGATGAGATGGTGTGTTTGGTTCAGAGAATTCAGGTGTATCTGCATTGTGCAACATGAGTTTCATTTTTGCAAACTGAAATGGGAAATTTTCTTTTTCAGACAACCTGAGAGCCATTGATCTTGCCTTGTATTTTGGGCATACAGATTCTTTCCTCTCTTTCCTAATATTGCTTTGAATTCTTCAACAAAAAGTGAAGCAAGACCGCCATAATGTTATTGTGCCAGTTTGTCAAAACGAGCGAAAAGGTCACTTAGTCATCCAAGAAAAAAGATGGGTTTAAAATTTCTTCGGCTTACACTGTCGTGGCATTTCCAAGTTTGCCCAAAACGTTTTAATTATAATATATGTAAAATCACTTTATATCCCGTGTGTAGGTGGTCAAACTCTTTTTTTTCATGCTAATAAACACAGAGTAATACATAAACGAAAATTACTAACTCTAAACCGCAAACAAAATAAATGTAATACAGACGACCAACTGAGGGTTCCATAACTATAACTATATTGTTCCAATCGATTTGGTTTTTGTAATTGTCTATCCTCAGTTTCTCAAGCTTCTAATATGAGCGAACGTCATCATACATAGCCGAAAGACAGCCGGATACCCTATTCTTTTCTAACATTGTAAGATAGGGCCCATAAACATCTATATTATATATTTTTTTTCTATGCTCTAAACTCAGGAAATCAGACATTTTAGCCAGTATGCAAAGGACCAATAACCCTTAAAAAAGAATATACTTAGTTTAAAAAAGTACCATGGAGTTCTGATGAAGTATTTCGGCAAAGAATGACCGCCCAATTATATTCTGAACTTTTCACAAATTGTGAGCATGAAGAAGAAGCTTAGTCAAAGCCAATTAGAAAAATTGGCGGTTGAACCATACATCCTTATGCTAAAATTAGCACCTAGACTGTCAGTTTCGAAGTAAAGTCGGGCTTTTGTAGTGGTTACAGCTTAAAACTAAAGCGGAATATTCGCATAACTTATCCATTCTGCTTTACAAATATGCTAATTTTGAGCCTGCAGTTCCTGAGAACAAGCTATGCCATAAAAGTATCAGCCGAGGAGTTAAAAGCTTGAATCACCTGTATGTTGTGACTTTTCTGATCTTCAATATAGTATAACCGCACACGAAATGAAATTACGCTCAAGGCAAGCTAATCCGTGTGCGAATTATAAATACCTTACTTATAAGGAGCTTGTTAAGCAAATTCTGCATTATCATTCTAAGCATAAAAGCTTCGCTAAAAAGGATCTAAATCTGAGTGGAATCATGGAAATCGGACAAAAAAGAAAATTATACGCAAACAGTTATCTGAAGCAATCGCTGTGGCGTATTAACCAGGTAATTGATCATTATATCTCCCAGAAATGAAGTGTGGCTTTCATCATTCAGGGACTCTCCGATGTGAGAGTAGGAACTCATCTCGCGAAAGGATTTGATATTGCTGACTTTGACCTTAACTACTTGATATTGCATCTTGGTGAACTGAGGCTCTAAGCAATTACCCAACACTTTGGTCAACTCAGTGAGTCATGGATTTGCTCCAGATCTAATCAGTTCTGCCAAATTTAAGAACTCTGACTTTGTCTAAAATCAAGAATAAAGGTCATACAGTTAGTGAAAAGGATGCATGAACTGGTGTTGAATCCAATACCCACTGGTTATTTGGTTCGTATTTCTTACGGTTCTTTAACACTATACCGCAGAACCTCTCACAGTAACATAGCCCAAGAATTTATGCTATGTTGTGTATTATTACGGAGTAAAGTTTGCTCGCAACGTAAGCAGTATTAAGCAGACTCAAGCTGTGCATAGAATCTTTCGTTACGTAAGACTTAATAAAGGTATTAAAAAGCCTTGTTCATGATGATTGTGATGGTTTTATACAATGAATATTGTGGTTTTAGATACTTTTATGTTAGCCTTGTGGGAAATGACTTGTGTAAATGTGAAATTTTATGCTTAACGTAAAGTCACTTGGTATGGAAAATTTTGTATGAGGTGTCAAATCCGCTTAAAACACAAGTCCAAGTTTGCAGAGTTGCGTTTCTGATAGGGATGCAATTAAAGGATGCACGAAATAATGTATTAGTCCTCCAGGTTTTGCTGGGTAAGTAGAATAAATTTCTTTCTAAAGAGAAATGATGTAAACACTGATCATTATAACTGTAAAGATAAGTGTTTGGAGTATGACAAAAAACAGGTTGAGAGTATCCAGTACCATAGCTTGCCGTTCTAAGTGACTTTTTTTCATAGTAAAAAAATTCCTTTTTTTAAGTTCAAAGTCTGCTGTTGTAGAATTTCTAGAATAAATACATTTTTTGGTTGAAATTAAATTTATTTCAAAAAAGAGATGTAACAGAAAAATAAAACATTCGTTCAAAACAACCAGAAATTAGTATTAAAGAATAAATAAAACCCAAAACTTCTTTTTCGGAAAGTTTTTTTTTAATTAATGTAAAAACTGGTCACTTTTTGGAAGTATTAGTCACAATTTTAGGTTTTTTGTCGCGTTTCTCTCACTATATTTTTATCCTTTGTGCAGTATTTGAATTTTAATGGTCCTGTTTCAATTCAAAATTTTTGGTCAACCTTTTTAAGACCATTGGCGGGCGTGCCTTGTTTGCTTCTCATTCCAGGCAATCTAACGGTCCTACGTCAATTTTAAATTCTTGGTCAACCTGCCTGAGACTAAAGGCTAGGCTAGTCAGGCGTGCCTTTCCAAAAACTAACAAACAAGTATTTGTCAATAAGAGAGTCATACCTACTCCCGCCATTACCCGTGCAGCCATTTAAACATTTGCCACTCAATTACTTGGACTATCTGTCTTGACTTTTTCTTTCTACAATTGTTGTGTCTTGATGCCTACTGCAAAAGACTTGATTTTCAATTCACTTTTTTAATTTTTTTTTATTATTTACTTTTATAGTTTCACATCCTGTCTGAAGAGTACATCTTAAGGCTAAATGGGCACTTACGTAGTAACACCATCGCAGCACAAGATGTGCTAATATTGAGATGACTAAGAAATAGACATATTTTTAGCGAAAAAGATATTGCAAAACCAAAATTAAGGTTACATTTTTTTTTCTCGAAGTTTGGATAGGTTTAGACCTGTCACTAAATTTTCTGATGAACTACATATTAAAATAGCTGAGAAGTAGACATACCTTTAGAATCAGAATTTCATCTTGAATCCAAATATAGCATTCATTTGCACAGAAATTAACTTTATTCTCCCCCCCCCCCTAATTTTCAAATGCATACCCTGAATGAAATGTATATATGCAATGATTTTTGTATAAGTCACTCTTGTCTTCAAATTGATTTAACGGTTTGTCAAAATAATTGGGAATTCCCTGCATATCCGCAATTCAAGGTATATATTTATAAATTACGGTTGGTAGGCTTAAGTCTAATTTCCGACGCAAATGAATGTTATATTTGGATTCAGGATGAATTTTGGACTCTAAAGGTATGTCTATTTCTTAGCTACCTCAATATTAGCACAACTTCTGCTGAGGCGTCGTTAATACAAGCACTGTGCTTAATTGAAAGATGGATTGGTTGTTGTTAGTCGATAATCTCAGGTCGCGATTCAGTAAAATTTACGAAGATCGCCCCCCCCCCCCCCCCAAATAAAATGAGCCTTGGGACACCCCTGCTAGTGAACACTTTAAATTCGGAGGAGTCTCATGACGACTAAAGCCTTCTAAGTGTGAAATTCTCCCGTTTCATTTTTGTTCTTCTTAATTTTCAATTTGTATGATTTACTGGATCTGAAGACTATTGGCACAACTGTCAGTTTTTTAATTTGATTATTGCATATTACATCATTTTTCTTTTTCTTGGCAGTCCGAGTCCAATCGAAGGTGCGTTTTTTAACTGAGATAATTTTAATTGACTGAAAGCGGTAGCCGATTACATCTTTTCCGTTTTTAACCCTTTCACGACCGAGCCCTCTTCTTTCGAAAAAAATTGACAAAAAAAATGTGATTCTTGACCAGAATGACACGCTGATGTTGAATATGCACATGAAAATCTTCTAAAACGAATAAGGAACAATCGGTTCAAAGCGGGACTCTGCGGTCCCGTTGGACAAAGCAATCTGATCAAATGCAAACGGAAGGGACCGAAAAGTCCCGTTTAGCAAGTAGCTTGTTTCTAGAAGACAAAATCATTTATTCCGAATGAAAAAATTTGATCAAAAATGTATTCCCCCCCCCCTAATTTGCAAATGCATACCCTGAATGAAATGTATATATGCTATGATTTTTGTATAAGTCACTCTTGTCTTCAAATTGATTTAACGGTTTGTCAAAATAATTGGGAATTCCCTGCATATCCGCAATTCAAGGTATATATTTATAAATTACGGTTGGTAGGCTTAAGTCTAATTTCCGACGCAAATGAATGTTATATTTGGATTCAGGATGAATTTTGGACTCTAAAGGTATGTCTATTTCTTAGCTACCTCAATATTAGCACAACTTCTGCTGAGGCGTCGTTAATACAAGCACTGTGCTTAATTGAAAGATGGATTGGTTGTTGTTAGTCGATAATCTCAAGTAGCGATTCAGTAAAATTTACGAAGATCGCCCCCCCAAATAAAATGAGCCTTGGGACACCCCTGCTAGTGGACACTTTAAATTCGGAGGAGTCTCATGACGACTAAAGCCTTTTAAGTGTGACATTCTCCCGTTTCATTTTTGTTCTTCTTAATTTTCAATTTGTATGATTTACTGGATCTGAAGACTATTGGCACAACGGTCAGTTTTTTAATTTGATTATTGCATATTACATCATTTTTCTTTTTCTTGGCAGTCCGAGTCCAATCGAAGGTGCGTTTTTTAACTGAGATAATTTTAATTGACTGAAAGCGGTAGCCGATTACATCTTTTCCGTTTTTAACCCTTTCACGACCGAGCCCTCTTCTTTCGAAAAAAATTGACAAAAAACATGTGATTCTTGACCAGAATGACACGCTGATGTTGAATATGCACATGAAAATCTTCTAAAACGAATAAGGAACAATCGGTTCAAAGCGGGACTCTGCGGTCCCGTTGGACAAAGCAATCTGATCAAATGCAAACGGAAGGGACCGAAAAGTCCCGTTTAGCAAGTAGCTTGTTTCTAGAAGACAAAATCATTTATTCCGAATGAAAAAATTTGATCAAAAATGTTAATTACAATTTTGTCACTAATGATGCTCATGATATTCACCAAAGCAATTCTACCGTTCTCTGATGCACAACGTCACAGCACATTTCGAGCAAATCGAGAACGTTCTTGGCTCTAAAAAACATTGGCATTGCAGAGTGTAAAATCAACAAAGCAGTAAAAAAGCCTTTGCCACCATTTCAATGGTGTTTTTTTTGGTCAGAAAGGTCTACACCCCCCATATGTTCATTATATTCATTATAATCTTATGCTACCCGAGGGGCTGTTATAACAGAGGTAGACCCACTATAATTTTGTCTTCTTACAGAGGCTGCCTCTGTACCATGATAGATGGAGGCAAACAGAACTGCCTTGGAATCCATCCATTTATAGAGATACAATTCAATCTGCATGTTTTTAGTCGAAGCTCCCTATCTAAAGTTTTGTCGGGTGCAAGGACACGAAGTCCTTTGTCATTTGAGCGAATAGTACGACACGCCAAGATACCATCTTCCCTAAGTTGTTGAAGGAGGGAGACAGACGAAAACAAGTTATTAAAAATGACAATATGCTCTTTTCCCCTTAGAACTTCAGTCATTTGTCAAACGACTCTACCGCCAAGTCCAAATTATTTTTGAACGCTTGAAATTTTTCTTGGTAAACGTCAAAATTGTAGACATAACCGCTTATGCAAGCCAATCACCAAAGCTTGCAACCTCTTTTGATCGGCTTCATTCAACTAGGCATCCAATTTCCGCTTAAAACCGCAAAATTAAAGGGTTGAGATTTCACAACCAAAGGCGGGAACTGGAGGACAAATATAAAAACCGTTACCTTCATGCCCGTGCCACATTATAGTCAAACCTATCGATAAAATCAAAATTACGCACGACTACAGTGCCAATTACGTTCACCATTCGTAAATTCTCGAATTGAACATTGTTCAACTTTCAAACATAAACCTCTCGACTGACCAATCAAAGTCAAGGCGTAAGGCAGAATTTTTAAAACTAGAAAAGATGGAAACTTAGAACAGCGTTTTTTCTATCTGGGAGAGGAATCTGACGAACATTAAAAAGACTTAGTGTTAGTAGAAAACAGTTGGACAGAAATTACAGTTTGCACGAATTCTTTAAACCAGTCTATTACAGTTTTTATTTTTTGCTTTCTAAATACAAGTGTGGCGGTAAAATCAATAAAATTGCCTACATTCGTGATATTTGGCTTTCTTTATTGATAGATGTGACTTTGATGTGGCACGGGCATCAAACACACCTCGGAATCTGAGCACTTCCGTACCTGATTTGCTTTGTGAATATGAGTTGCAACTGCTATTCTTCGTTGATTGTTTGCACCTTTTTCTATATCCGGACTTCACCATTAGAATTTCCAGAATCCGGGCTTCCAGACTGTTGTTTCACTTCTTCTATATACTGCATTAGGAATATGAAGCCTATCCAGTTGTACATCAAAATAATCCAAAAGGGGGGGGGGGTTGAACTTAAATCATACTATGACATAAAAAATAAAAAAAAACTCATATAACCTGGGAACCAGAATTTAATATTGTAATTTCAAAGTCTGGCTTTCCCTTCCGATGAGTTCCCGGATTCTCCGAGATCTTTGTTTTTATTCCGCCATCGCACTTGAAAATACAGTAAATCTAGAGGCTGATGCCAACCCAGAATCTGGAAACCCTGATTCCGGAAATTCATGGTAGGGAAACCCGACCTTAAGCGTTAAATGGAAGTCTTTGGTATTAGTTGCGTTTTTTTCTGACGGTTACCTACGTCTTGCTAGAAATTTTTTTTTATTTTGTCTGTTAAAAAAATGCAGCCATCACAAAACCTGTTACAGTTCATCGTCGGTTGGCAATGTTTTGATCATAAGTCATAACTAAGAATAGCACCACTATCCCATTTTTGCACAGCACTTCAATGCAGTTGCCGAATTCTTGAATAATTCTTGTAATATTTTGCGTACGGTAATGTGCGTGTCTTGGCGGCAGCCGTGACACGCGCTTTTGAAAATTAAAAAATATTGTTGAAAATTAATTTAACCTGAAGATTAGCATATAACATTGTAAACAGTAATATTATTAATTCTATAATGCGTAAAATTTACGAATTACGAGCAAAGTCGTAAGGTTTATGCTTCAAAAGTATAAGAGTGGAAATTACTATTACTAAAATGAAAATATGGAGTGGAAGATAGAGAGAGAGCGGTATGGGGGAAGGGTGGGGTTTATAACAGGTAGAGTAGAATAAGAAGGACTCTTTATCCAAAGCCCTTCTACATAGATATTTTATGGGTAGCTATCTTGGTGGATTTTTTTTCAATCTTTTCTTTTTTTTCCATCGTCGTAGAAGAAATTTTCCGTAAAAAAATGGGTTTGCTACCCTACCCTCAAACCCAAAGAATGGGCAAAAGTTTTTTTTTCTTTATTCAAAACTACACATAACTGACGAGATCAAAAGCAGTGTTTAGCCAATAAATTGTACTCTACATCTGAAGAGAATGGAATTCAAACAGGAAAAATGTTCCAAAACTGTTTTTTTTTTTTTAGTAGAATTAGAGGTGCTTATCGGTTATAGCCACCACACTCAAGTTCTTAGTCATGTAGAACCAGTTCATTCATGTTGTTTCTTTCAGTTTAGCATGAGAGTGTGTATATACACTACAATGTAGGTATATTTTAATTAAATATTTTAGTATGTATTTTGGTTAGGTTAGGCTAGAAACCATTTGATATAATGCATTCGGGGGGGGGGGGGTGATTTTTTTTTTTTTTGTAGTTTCAATAATTTTGTAGTTAAAGTATTTTCACCATAGGCCTACTTGATATATTTCATTACGATTAACCTAACGTCACTTCTTGAGTGTGATGCCTGTAACAGATAAGTACCGAATTAGATTAATTGTTAAAAACTTCTGCATTAGATATTGTTTCTATCATACTTAATAAATTTCCATGTTTGCTGCTCCTTTGTTATTATCTTGTTTTTTATTCTTTCTTTTTATTTTTTAGCTGGTTATCAAACCCCCACTTACTTTTGGACAGCTCGTAAGACTTGTGGCAATCGATGTATTTACAAATTGTTGAAGCTATCAAAATTGTTGCAATTACGAGAAAAAAAATAATTGATAGAAATTATTGTCAGACTGAAAAAAACTGTCACAGTTGACAATTTAATAATTGGTTGCATTGAGTTCATATACCGGCTCACTAATGGATTTTCTATTTTCCATTATTGCAAATCAACCGTAAGAAGAAGGGGGGGGGGGTCAGTGGGTTTCGGAAAAGTATAATCTAGCATCTTCTAGGCTAATACTTTTGTTTCTAATAACTTAGATAAACTTGATAGCTAACAAAGTTAAAGACCAGATTTAATGCTGAGAAATAGCAGGTTCGTACCCGGGGATGCCTTTTCGGTCGTGAAAGGGAAGTTACGAAAAAAACTGGTTGAAGGGGTGATGGTTATAATCAAAACAATTTAACTTTAATTTAAATGAGAAGCAGCCAGAAGTTCAAGAAAATTTAAGATTTTCGCTGTAGTGATGTTACAAGGTATTACGAACACTCATTATAGGCAGTGCAATCGCGCTGCCTAAGTAAAGACGGATGTTGGCACAATGTATTATTATTACTTTTTTTTCTTCTTCTTTTTCCATACCAGGGCACGTATCGAAGGAGTTGTCGTAGAAACTTCGAAAAGGGCTCATTCGATTGGAAATTGGAAGTGGCTTGTGCCCTTTTTAATAGTAAAAAGTGATTGGAAGGCAATTAACACACCTTCCACGCCCACCATTTCCCCAAACACTTCCAATCAAAATTTTGAGACAGCCATTTTGTTCAGCGTAGTTAATTTCCATATAGAATATGTTTTTTGAGGAGGATACTCCCTCACAGCCCTCAGGGCAAGGGTTTTAAGTTATGCCCTGGGGGCATATAAGAACGATGTTGGCACAATGTGTTATTTATCATTTATTTTCCTTTAGACCAGGGCACTTCGTGTCGAAGAGGTTGTCGTAGAATCTTCGGAAAGGGCTAATTCAATGGGAATTTGGAGTGGCTTGTGCCCTTTTTGATAGTCGAAAGTGATTGGAAGGCAACTAACACCCCTTCCACGCCCATCATTTCCCGAAACACATCCAGTCAAAATTTTGAGATAGACATTTTGTTCAGCGTAGTTGATTTCCAGATAGAAATTACGTTTTTGAGGAGGATACTCCCTCACAGGCCTCAGGGCAAGGGTTGTAAGTTATGGCCTGGGGGCATATAAGGTTTTTATAAGAAAGTGTTGTCGTAGAAACTTCAAAAAAGGCTCAATCGATTGGAAATTCAAAGGGCTAATACCCTTTTTAATAGTCAAAAGTGATTGGAGGGCAACTAACACCTCTCTCAACCCCACCTTTTCCCAAAACACATCCAATCAAAATTTTTAGATAGCCATTTTGTTCAACGTAGTTGAAAGTTCTAGATGTTAGGTCTTTAAGGATGACAACCCCCCCACAACCCTCCGGGCAAGGGTTGTAAGTTATGCCCTGGGGGCAAATAAGGTTTTTATAGAACGTGTTGTCGTAGAAACTTCAAAAAGTGCTCATTCGATTTGAAATTGAAATGGCCAGTGCCCTTTTTGATAGTCGAAAGTGATTGGAAGGCAACTAACACTCCTTCCACGCCCACTATTTCCCCAAACACATCCAATCAAAATTTTAAGATAGCCATTTTGTTCCAAGCAGTTTAAAGTTCAGGAAATTATACCTTTGAGCAAGTTATGCCCTGTTGGCATATAAGATTTTTATTGAATTCTGTGTTGTATAAACGTGAAAAAGGGCTCATTCGATTGGACATTTAAAGGGCTAGTGCCCTTTTTAATAGTCTAAAGTGATTTGAGGGCACCTGACCCCCCTCTCACGCCCACCTTTTCTCCAGACATATACAATCGAAATTTTTAGATAGCTATTTTATTCAACGTAGTTGAAAGTCTTGGAAATTATGTCTTTAAGGATGACAACCCCTCCCCCTACAGCCCTCTGGGCAAGGGTTTTAAGTTATGCCCTGGGGGCATGTAAGGTTTTTATAGAAAGCGATGTTGGTGAAACTTCAAAAAGGGCTCATTCAATTGGAAACTGAAAGGGCTAGCGCCCTTTTTAATAGTCGAAAGTGATTGAAGGGCAACTAAACCCACTCTCACGCCCACGCTTTTCCCAAACCCATCCAATCAAAATTTTGAGATATCAATTTTGTTCAACGTAGTTGAAAGTTCTGGAAATTAGGTCTTTTAGGATGATAACCCCCTCAGAGCCCTCAGTGCAAGGGTTGTAAGTTATGCCCTGGAGGCATGTAAAGGCTTATATGGAAATTTGTTGTAGAAATTTAAAAAAGGGCTCATTCGATTGGAAATTCAAAGTACCCTTTTTAATAGTCTTAAGTGAGTGGAGAAGAATTAACCCCCCTCTCACGCCCACCATTTCCCCAAAAACATTTAATCAAAGTTTAGAGATAGCCATTTTGTTCAACGTAGTTGAAAGTTCTGGAAATTGTGATTTAAGGATGACAAACCCCCCAGAGCCCCAAAGGCAAAGGTTGTAAATTATGCCCTGGGGATATATAAGGTTTTTATAGATAGAGTTGTCGTAAAAACTTCAAATGGGGCTCATTTAATTGGAAATTGAGAGGACTAGCGTCCTTTTTAATAGTCGAAAGCGATTGGAAGGTAACTAACCCCCTCTCACGCCTACCTCTCCTCCGAACACATCCAATCACAATGTTCAGATAGCTATTTTGTTCAACGTAGTAGAAAGTTCTGCAAATTAGGTCTGTGAGGATAACAACCCCCCCCCCTCCACAGCCCTCAGGGCAAGGTTTGTAAGTTATGCCCTGGGTGTATAAGGTTTTATTGAAAGCGTTGTCGTAAAAATTTCAAACGGGCTCATTTGATTGGAAATTGAAAGGGCTAGTGCTTTTTTTTAATAGTTGAAAGTGATTGGAGAGCGACTCACCCCCCTCAAACGCCCACCATTTCTACAAAGACATCTAATCAGAATTTTGAGATATTCATTTTGTTTAACGTAGTTGAAAGTTCTGGAAATAAGGTCTTAGAGGATGACAACCCCCCTAACAGTCCTTCGGGTTGTAATTTATGCCCTGGGAGCATATAAGGTGTTTATAGAAAGTGTTGTCGTAGAAACTCAAAAAGGGATCATTCGATTGGAAATCGAAAGGCCTAATGCCCTCTTTAATAGTCGAAAGTGATTGGAAGACTTGACGTTTTTTCATAGGCAAAGCAATAGCGCTGCCTAAGTTAAGAACGATGTTGGCACAGTGTATTGTTGTTATATAATTTTTTTCTTCTTCCATACCAGGACACTTCGTATCGAAGGAGTTGTCGTAGAAACTTGGAAAAGGGCTCATTCAATTGAAAATTAGAACGGATAGTGCCCTTTTTAACAGTCAAAAGTGATCGGAAGGCAACTAAAAACCCTTCCACTCCCACCAATTCTCCAAACACATCCAATCAAAATTTTGAG
This sequence comes from Artemia sp. Qi Xiang Cuo, assembly GCF_049724085.1. Taxonomy (NCBI): domain Eukaryota; kingdom Metazoa; phylum Arthropoda; class Branchiopoda; order Anostraca; family Artemiidae; genus Artemia; species Artemia sp. Qi Xiang Cuo. The sequence goes on along the minus strand of NC_142807.1, from coordinate 61,366,514 downwards.
ATAGCCGTTTTGTTCAGCGTAGTTGTTTTCCAGATAGAAATTATGTTTTTGAGGAGGACACTCCCCCACAGCCCTCAGGACAAGGGTTTTAAGTTATGCCCTGGAGGCATAAAAGAACGATGTTTGCACAATGTATTATTTATTTTTTTTCCTTTAGACCAGGGCACTTCGTATCGAAAACGTTGTCGTAGAAACTTCGAAAAGGGCTCATTCAATTGGAGATTGAAATTTTGAGATAGTCATTTTTTTCAGCGTAGTTGATTTCAAGATATAAATGATGTTTTTGAGGAGGACACTCCCCTACAACCTTCACGGCAAGGGTTGTAAGTTATGCCCTGGGGGAATATAAGGTTTTATAGAAAAGCTTTGTCGTAGAAACTTACTTCAAAAAAGGCTCATTCAATTCGAAATTCAAATGGCTAGTGATCTTTTTAGTCGAAAGTGAGGGGAAAGCATCTAACACCCCTTCCACGCCCACCATTTCCCCAAACACATCCAATCCAAAATTTGAGATAGCCATTTTGTTCAGCGTAGTTGAAAGTTCTGGAAACTATACCTTTTAATAGGACACTCCCCCCCAATTCAGGGAAAGGGTTATAGGTTATGCACTGGGGGCATATAAGGTTTTTATTGAAAGCTTTGTCGTACAAATTTCAAAAAGGACTCATTCGATTGGAAATTGAAGTGCCCTTTTTAAGAGTCAAAAGTGATTTGAGGACAACTAATCCCCCTCTCATGCCCACCTTTTCCTCAAACACATTCAATCAAAATTTTTAGATAGCCATTTTGTTCAACGTAGTTGTAAGTTCTGGAAATTAGTTCTTTGAGGATGACAACCCTCTCCCTCAGAGCCCTCAGGGCAAGGGTTACAAGTTATACCCTGGGGTATATAAGGTTTTTATTGAAAGCTTCGTCTTAGAAACTTGAAAAGGGGTGCACTTGATTAGAAATTCAAAGGAATAATGCCCTTTTTAATAGTCGAAAGTGATTTGAGGACAACTAACCCCCCCTCTCACACCCACCTTTTCCCCAAACACAGTCAATAAAAATTTTAGATAGCCATTTTGTTCAACTTAGTTGAAAGTTTTGGAAATCAGGTCTTTAAGGATGAAGCCCCCCCCCCACAGCACTCAGGGCACGGGTTGTAAGTTATGCCCTGGGGGCATATAAGGTTTTTATAGAAAGTGTTGTCGTAGAAACTTAAAAAAATGGCTTATTCGATTGCAAATTGAAATGGCTAGTGCCCTTTTTAATAGTCGAAAGTAATTGGAGGGCAACTAATAGTAGAATGCGCCTTCTGGATTCTCCCAGACATATAGCAAATACCATGTTATTCTAACAGACATATAGCAAATACCATGTTATTCTAACAGACATATAGGAAATATCATGTTATTCTAAGACGCCGCCGTACCAAAGAGGTTGGGTATAATCTGTTTTGGTTCAAGTTTTTCTGACACAATTAACTGAATTTCTATTTCATGATATACAGGTTTTTTTTTTAGGTTAAATCCATGTCAGAAAAATCGGTGTGTCTTTTTTAGCTGCCAATATATTCAATTATTTTTTGTATATATTCATGTTTCAAATTAGATTCTTCAACAGTTTTGAATAGTTTATTCAACTTAACACTACTGACATTTTTTGTGAATATTTACATAGAAAATGGATAATTCTAAGCAATTTCTGGTGAGTAAAATTTTCTCATTATTATAATAAAAAGAAAGTGTCTTGTCATTAAGTTAAGGAAGAAATTCTTTCCTTACACTAGAACTAAGGGTGCTTATGCACTTAGAAGCCTATTGTTTTTAGGAGCTGAAACCTCTATATAGTTCTTTTATAGGCTGAAATTTACGGTGCGATTTTTATCAAGATCAGTGGGTCTTTTTAGAGATGTTTTTGAAAAAGTGATTAGCTTTCGATCATTAATTTGGGATTAGAATAAAAAGCTGATCCTTTTAATGTATTAATTGTTACAAAAGCTTCCTTTTCATCAATATCAATGGCTTTTTTTTTAGGGATGTTTTATAACATAATTACAGGCAAGTCTGTATTTACGGTGCGATTTTTATCAAGATCAGGTTGCCTTTTTAGGGATAATTTTGAAAAAGTGCTTAGCTTTCGATCGGTAATTTGGGGTTAGAATAAAATGTTGATTCTTTTAATATATTAATTGTTACAAAAGCTTCCTTTTTAGAGTTTCGGTTACTATTAACCTGATTTGTTCCTAACTTATACTTCGTTACCATGTACTGCTGGAAAATGTATTTCAGTGATATTTTAGATCATAGTAGCCTAATGGTGCTTTTAGTCTTTAGAAGAAGAACCAAAACAATTTAGAATCTATGCTGCTTACCTTAGTTTAAGAGCTGAAAATCATTCTAAAAAATCTAAATTTGTAACAATGAGTATTTTATTTTGATAATAAAGGAAAATATAAATATTTATTTAATTGAAAAAAAAAAAAATTTCCAGCTCCCCCTATTTTAACACCAGTTTTTTAATGCAAAAAAATAGGCACATATTGCAGCCTGTTTAAATCAGAATAATCCGTGGATTCTTAATCTTTATGACCCAAGGACCAAAAAATGGTCCCATTCCCCCTGCCAGCTTTTTAGCAGAAAGATAAGCATCTTGCAACTTTTTCGAAGCAGAAAAAAAAGAAGACTCAATTAAGGTTTTGTAAAATTTCGTGGCAAACCCAGTTTTTGTCGAATTAAGATTCAGTTGCTCAAAAAAGTAATTGAAAACCCCTGATTTTGAAATCAAGATGTTTTTTACAATAATTTAGATGCCTAACATAAACTGAATTATTTTCAAACTTAAAATGCATTTTTTTTTTCATGCTAAATTTTTGTCTTTTTTTAAAGGAAGAAGATACGTGCTATGATGCTCCTCTGGCAAAGAAAGCGAGATGGAGCGAACCTGCACTAATGCAAGCCACAAGGCCATCTATTATCAAATACACTGGTAGAATTACACATGACTTGGACCAGCCAATGGCCGCGAATCTTTTAATGCCAGGGTCCTCTGACGCCAGTGTTAGCTCCACGCAAGCTGGAAGGAAGTTGAAAAGGGAATGGGCTTCTTCATATAATGCCTCAGCCTCATCAGATCAAGATAGGAGGGACACCCCTCTTCAAGCCATGCCAGGGACTTCTGATATGCAGCCATAAATTTTTAGTGTATATATTTTTTTTTCCTTTTTTTTCAAAAATGAGAAAACATTTTCTAATACGCATAACTTTTGATTAATAAAACTTAAAATTTTTTTCTAAACTATTGCATTTTCTTTAATTAACCAAATTAGCGGTATATAAAGGAATGCTTATCACGAAATTATATAAAAAAAACAAAAAACCTTTCATTTTAAATAAAAACAAATATGATTTATAATGAAATAATTCACATTTTAATTTAAAAAAAAAAAAAAATATTTTAAAAAAAAAAAAAAAAAAAACGATTTTATCTTTAAAACTTGGCAAGAACAATTTAAAATGGTATTTTTTCGCTAAGCTCTCGCACACATCCTGGCTCTTATCAAATTAATCCATAGCTATTTAATCCGCTTTGAATTTTAATTAGGGGTTTCCTTGTAACAGGACGTCTTTTTGCGATAAGAAGCTCTTTTTAATAATCTCCAAATGTGTCTTCACAATGATGTCAAGAAACATTATTTTGGGCCAATTCATTTCAAGCAATTATTTTCGTTGAAAGATGCATTCGAGAAAAGAATTTGAGGCTGTTCTATTTGAACAGTGTTGTGAAGTCCGATACCCCCAACTCGAAAGGGTATCGATCCTCCTACCTCGAAGGAAGCTCCCGGTTCCCAAGGGTTCTCCCAGGGGGAGGGGGGAGGAGGGCGGGGGGCTCTAAAAAGGACCATCCAACATTTTAATTGACAAAGTTTATTAACTATAAAAAAAAAATGGTTATTTTACATAAAAAATAAACACTTTTTTTCTACAGATTAAAGATATAGCACCACCAGCGACACCATTGAGTGATGAAGCAAGTGTATTTACAGAAACAATTCTGTCACCACCAGCACAGTTCAGGGATGAACCTACACTACTTCTAGAGAATTTGGAGGGGCATAGAGGGTTCCTTAATGATGTTTTTGGGGAAATGGCTAGCCTGGAGGACTTAACCTGCGATATTGACATGCTTGAGGATCCGGAGTGGGCAGATCGTGGTTTCTAAGAAAAAAGGTGGAGCGCTTTGAAAATATGATTTGTGAGAACGTGAAATTCATTCCCGAGTACAATTTCTGGCAACTGCTAATCTAAAGCAATAGGTACTGAAACTTAGCCAGCCACGTTCGTGTGTGTCGTCTCTGTGTGGATGACGACACACACACAGAGACGACAAACACACAGAGACGACACACATAGAGAGACGACACGCAAACAGAGACGACAAACACACAGAGACAACACACACACAGATATTATTTACAAAAGGGTATTTGTCGAGTGACGTGTTAACCCTGTTAGACATTATGTGTAAAAATACGGATAAAATCTATGAGGAATTTAATCTTGAGTTGGTTTATTATTATTCTTCGCCTTATCGAGTGATGGCCCTTAGCAAAAAAATTTGGTTGGAAAAAATCGGGTTACTTACTGACCTTAACTAGTTCCTGATCATCAAGAGATCACTGAGGGGGGGGTTTGTTTTTCACGGAAACTATATCTTGGAAACTGATCCAACAGGAGAGAAGACGGGGACAAAATCGAATGCAATTTTTCTTCGATATGAATTCTCTCTACCCCTCGGCTATGTCTCATTATTCACTACCTTGCTGTGAATATAAATGTCTCAATGACCCTCAAGCTCCCCATGTCCCAAACATTAACAGTGTTGAAGAGAATGGGTTAGTAGAATGTTTTTTTTAAATTGACGGAGAGATACCAGTCGAGCTTCATGATTCAGTAAAAGATTTTGTTTTCCCATGTATCAATAGACCTGTGACTAAGGACTCTTTGAGTCCTCGCAATAGGCGTTTAGTCGAGGTGGACGGATTGCATTGGGCGCCTTCAAAACAAAAACTAATTGCCGCCCCTATGCTGAAAAAAACATAGTTGCAGACTATGAGAATTTAAAATGTAATTTCAGATGCGGTTTCAACTTAAAAAAATTCCACCGGGCCTCTGATTTTAGGCAAAAACCTGATTAGAAATTGGTAGTCGACACTATTGTTAGCAAACGTTCTGAAGCTCAAACGAAGGCTGAAACAGAAATTTATAAAGTCATATTAAATTCGGCTTTTGGCAAAATGTGTGAGAGTGTTCGCAATAGGAATCGTTGTGACGTTGTGACCGATCCAGAACAATGTGCTCGAATTATTGCCGATCCAAATTACACTTCCTTTACAATCCTTGGCCCGGACATGGTACTTTTGAATAGGAAAAAAAGACAAATTGTATTGAATAAAAATATTGCTGCAGGCAGTGCGATCTCGGAGATCTCTAAAAAGCTCAGGTTGGAATTCTACTACAATGTGGCTAGGGTACAGTGGCCGGAAAAGGGGGAAGTAGAGGTCTGCTACGGTGACACGGATTCTATACTGCTCAAAGTAAAAACATCAAATCTAATTGATGATTTGGCGCACGGTGAAATTATCAGCTCACGGATGGACTACACAATTGGGTGTGGTGGTCTTTACCCTGAGCTAGAAAAACGTCGGGCGCCCAATCAGATTTAATTTTTTAAATCTGAAACAGGAAGCGACTTGATTTCCCGTGGTATGTTTGTAGGTCCGAAGGTGTACTTTATACAGACATACGACAAGGAAATCAAGAAACGTTGCAAAGGAGTACCCACGCGCAATGTGGAAAAGAATTTCGACATGAACATTTATAGGAATTGTATTGTTGAAAATACAATTCCACGAGCCAAATTGTTGGCAATTCGTTCATTGAACTACAGGAACTTTACTGTAAATGTAGAAAAAATAGCCATGAGTACCATTTCCGACAAGGTCTATGTTTGTCAAGATGGTGTGGCCACCCTCCCCCTTGGACACTATTTAACTTCAGACCGGATCGAATGTATTGCCCACAGGGAAAGTCTCAGTTTAAATAAAGTCCTGTAGATAATTTCCTAAAAAAAAAACCTTTGGGGGGGGGGGCCTCGCGGCCCGGGGGGGCGGGTTTCCGCCAACGCGGGGGGGGGGCGCTCCGTCACCAAAGTTATCTTTTTTTGGACTTAGAGCAGATTTTTTTTTTCAAGTGCCATCTCTCTAATTTAATGTTTTTTTTCTCTATAAATAAACAAAAAAAAGTGTTTTTTCTCTCTGTGTGTGTAACCATGTAAATGTTGTTGTATTTTTTATTATAAATAAATTTAAAAAGGTGTATTTTTTTTTCAATTGCTCTCTCTCTCTAACTTAATGTTGTATTTTTTTTCTCTATGAATAAACAAAAAAAAAGTGTTTTTTATCTGTATAACCATGTCAACGTTGTATTTTTTATTATGATTAAATTTAAAAAAGTGTATTTTTTTTCAATGTATTGTTACTTTTCTATGTGCATATAATAAAAGAAAAAAATATGATTCTTTATTCGTCTTTTTGTCTTTTTGTCTTCTTGAAGAACAGAGTAGTAGTAGTAGTAGTAGTAGGGGAATTATTTAGTCATTATATAATTAGTGTCTACAGTTAGTTGTCCAAGTGAACTGTTGAAAGGAACATGTATCAATTAAAAACATCATTCAGATCGTTTCTGTGTGGCCTCTTAATGTCGAGAAAAACAACGCTCTTAACTAAAATAATTAAAAATTGTGGTAAAATGTTTGCCGAAAAGCCAGAAAAAATCTACTAGTGCTATATTATTGGGCGGGAGTCATACAATAAATTAAAAGAAATTGCTGCCACCACCATGGGATTGGTGCAGATACAGTTCATACAGGGACTTGATGTTTTCAACATTATTGAACCAAACTCTTGGCTGATCATTGACGATCTGGCTGAATCTAATGAACAATGGTCCCAGCAAATGCTGCAATTGTTCACTGTTCGCTCTCATCATGAACAGATTTCCTTTACTCTGGTTCTACACAATCTCTTTCATCAGAGCAAATGTATGCGAACACTTGCTTTGAACTGTACCTACTATATCATCTACGGAGTCGTTCGTGATTCAAGCTCGCTAATAACCCTCAAAAAGCAAATATATCCAATAGTTCCCAAATTTCTGCTACCGTCATACAATAAGGCAACTAATGAGCCCCACGTTTATGGCCTGTTGGATCTTAATAAAAATGTACCCGAGCATCTGCGTCAAGTCACAGATATTTTCGAAAAGTGAATTAGAGTATATCTCCCCGTGAACACTAAAAAGACCTATTAGTTGCTATCATGACACTGAAGAAACTACATGAAAATAGACATTTGTTTTCAGTTCTAAGCACTTCAAAACCTCAGCTTAGAAAAGCCATACTTAAACATGGTATTGACAATGAATTCATTAATCTAATATATGAACTTCGTTTAAATTTGACTGAGTGTAATGGTCAGATGCCAAAAGTAGTTAAGGAACAGACAAAGCAACACTATTCCATTTTACTTACATTGGCCACTAAAAACAAAGGAAATAATTTTAAAGGGAAACGACTTCTTCAGGCAGGTGGTAGCTTTTTCACACTTTTACTGCCAATAATTGCAGGACTTGTAAACAGTTTTCTCTAGTGAGAATGGCAAAACCCTATAAATAGACTCCAATAGAACTCGCTCTCTCACCCGTCGAACACTTTGAGGATAATCTGAGTAAATTCCACGACAATGAAACTATTGAGGATGATAAAAAACTGATTTTACTTTAAGATGCACTTCGCCGAATAGGCAAACACTATCGTTCAAAGACTACTGCTGCTGATTCCAAAAACGAATCATCTCCTCAAGCATTTCCCGCTGCTGGAACACAATTAAAGAAGGAGGAATTGGATTAATTTGTATTTAAAATTGTAAATCTAATGCCCCACTAATTTCTTTAACAAAGTAAACGATTCTTAACCTATCTCTTGGAAAGTGATCAAATTGAAATTGAGAGTAATGGGGAAAGGATTATAATTCAGGGCAAGAGCTATAATCTAATTGGTTTAATATAAGACATGGTTAAAAATCTTAAAGGACTATTAACATTTGACACTCGGTTATACAACTTTCTAAATACATTAAACTTCCCCAAAAGTCTTATTGGCAATAGACAAATTCTAAAAAAATTAAATGAACGTGCATCATCATCATCAACATTAAAATATGAATTTGAAGAAGAAGAAGAATATTTTAAATCAATGTTGAAAAAAACAATCACACAACTGATGGCTAGACCAAAGCGAAGACGTATCAAGTCAGCGTCACCACCACCAGCAGCCCGTATACAAAAGGGTAGCAGACGTTACACAATGTGTTTACATTCAAAATGGCTGAAGTTCTGAAAGGTGTTTATGAAAATATTTGCGAGGCGTGGAGTTTAAGTTCCCCCTCCACTCTTTCCAAAGTCACAGGTATTCACACTAAAAGTGTACAAGACTATCTACAAAATGAACCAAGTTACACTCTGCATAGAAATCATAGACTTCGTGCCAATCAATATCGAAAAACTAAAGCCTTTTACTCATTGCATATAATGCAAGCAGATCTCCTGACTCTAGATGAACTTCAAAGACGTCACAATACACCGTACAAGTACATTCTACTTACAATCAGTGTTTTTAGTCGCTATGCATATGCAAGTCCATTGCGATCAAAGAGAGGTGTTGAATTTGCTCAGGCCATTGAAAGTATTCTCGAACATGATTCATATAAAAAAATTCAAACAGATCGCGGTAGTGAAATTGTTAATCCTCATGTTGCAAGACTACTAGCGAAATATAGCAAGCTGCTCTATCATAGTCACAGTCCTATAAAGGCTGCATTGGCCGAACGATTGATAAGAACTATCCGACTTTTAATTTCAAGATTTTGTACATTGAAAAATACACCAGGTTTTATTCATGATCTAGATAAAATCATGTTGATTTATAATCAACGACCTCATCGATCATTGTCCAACTAGTCAAAACCTTAAATTCATCTTTATTATAAAGATGCAATTGAAATTTTTCTTAAACACTATTCAAATGAATAACAAGTCAAGAAGAAAAATAAATTCAAGGCTGGGCACACGGTTCAAAATAATAGAAAAAGTAATATTTTTGAAAAGAGGACTTACTTGTGTTCCACTTAAGTTTTTAAAGTGTCAAAAATCCTAGACACTAAACCCATAACTTATCGTTTGCGTGATACCAAAGATGAAGAGATTCTCGGTGGCTTTTATGACTATGAATTGCAAAATGTTAAAAATGCCAGTGAAATCTATCAAATTGAAAAGATATTAAAGACACGTTCTCGCGGGGGTAAGAAACAGTTACTTGTTCGGTGGCTAGGATACAACTCTGATTTTGATTCTTGGATCGGTGTTGAAGATATATATGTATATTAAACTGACAATGCATATTCATTTGTATTTTTTCAGTAAAGTGCAAATTTTGTTCTTGCCATGGGAAGGCATAGGGATTTTGCGCCAAACTTATGTTAATTTCTGCTCGTTTTGAGTTTGACTCGGTTATTTATTGTAATTTCTGTTCGTTTTGGGTTTTATTTATTTATCGATGCTGATTTGTGGTAGTTCGAGGTTGGTACACTATTTGATTTTATTTTTGCTCATTTTTGGTTTAATGGAGTTCTTTACTTTTCTTTGAAAAACTTATTTTGTGGATAAAGTTTTTTTAATCAATTTCTGTTCTTTTTATATTGACATAGTCTTTACAGTCTTTTGATAGTCTTTTCATAGTCAGGAAAAAGAAAATAACACTTTAAATCTTTTTGTTTTTTAAGACTTTATAGTTTGGCCTGCTATTTGTATGCTGGAGAAAAATTTTCAGCAGTTTTTAACAACATACACCATTTTAAAAATCTGGACATAAATAGTACTGTTTAACTTAGTTTCATACCTCCTCTAGTTGACCTGAAATGGAAAACTTGATACCATTCGCAAAAAAACGGTTTAATTTCTTTGATAGCTTGGGTACACTTACACTATTTTGATTTGGGTAAATTTTAAGAGCAGAAGTAGCCTCGAAAGTTTGAACATAATACCCTCAGTCGTTCTTGGGATACTGCTGAGATGCCTTATTGTGAATTAGCATATTACAGTGCATTTTGATTTAATCTTAAGGCAACTTTTAGTTTTAAAAAATAAGGGGCAATTGGGAGGGTGGGAGTGGTAGGGGGATTAGTTGCCCTCCAATCACTTTCGACTGTTAAAAAGGGCACCAGCCTTTGAATTTCCAATCGAATTAGCCTTTTTCGAAGTTTTTACGACAACGCCTTCTATAAAAACCTTATATGCACCCAGGGCATAACTTAAAACCCTTGCCCTGAGAGTTGTGGGGGAGTATCCTTCTCAAAAACATATTTTCTATCTGGAAATCAACTAGCCTACTCTAAACAAAATGGCTATCTAAAAATTTTGATTGGATGTGTTTGGGTGAATGATGGACGTGGGGGGGGCTAGTTGCCCTCCAATCAGTTTTGACTATCAAAAAGGGCGCTAGACCTTTGAATTTCCAAACAGATGAGCCCCTTTTGAAGTTTCTATGACAACGCTTTCTTTAAAAACCTTATATACCCCAGGACATAACTTAAAATCCTTGCCCTGAGTAGAAAGGCCTCAATTGATCGTGACAGGGCTCCTTATATGGGCATAGCCTCCCTAGGGAGAACACGTGGTTAATGGGGTCAATGACCTAAATTTCCAAAGGTGTTGATGTAGTTGTTGTTGTAAGTGCACGCTCTCAGCGAATGTCAAGGTCGATTTATTTGTTGTTGTTGTTGTAAGTGTACGCTCTCAGCGAATGTTATGAGTTTCCAGAAATAGTATTTGTTGTTGTTGCTCGAGGCAAATGTTATGAGTTTCCAGGAAACAGTTAGATCACGTTTTTCCTTCTCAGCCCATCAGAGGGCTTGCTTACATAACAATTTGACCTTGAGATTTCGTATATAACGGACATGCAATGTGATTAAATTATAAGAAAGTATTTTGACATAGTTGATATAACAATGGATAAATTTAATGAATTAGAAGCCTTGGCAACTTCAATTTACCATGTAAGTACATTTTTTATTTTCAAAATAAAATTATTTTCCTTGGTCACCCTCCAGTATATTTAGGTAAATCCCCCCCCATACAATACAAACATCACTCTACAATCTTTATAATCGATGGAAATCGTAAAATATATTCTTTTTACCCTCAAAACCTAACCTCCCCCCCTCACTGTTTTACAACCAAATTCTCGCAAATGGAAATAATTATCTTTTCGTTAAATTCCTGTTTTTTATTTTCAAATAAAATTATTTTCCTTGCTCACCCTCTAGTATATTCAGGTAAATCCCCCCCCCATACAATACAAACATCACTATACAATCTTTATACTCGATGGAAAACGTAAATATGTTCTTTTTACCCTCGAAACCTAACCCCCCCTCACTGTTTTACAACAAAATTCTCGCAAATGGAAATAATAATCTTTTCGTTAAATTTTAGCCTTTCTCTATTGTGATTTAAAGTGTCTACTGACTTCTGTCAATTTTTAATGAAAATGCCGCTCTGTTTTGACACAATCTCCAGTGCGAGGTTAAAATTAGCTATCACCCCTTTTCCCTCTGTGTTTACGAACGAAGCGGCCAAAGTCAAAGGAACAGTTCTTCCGTCAAAATTAAAACACTATGATGCAATAATAAAGCACAGACGTAATGCTCTATTTTGTAGAAGTGAAACAGATTATTTTCAAATTAAGGTCTAACAATATATTTAGGACATTATTTAAAAGGGGGGAGAGTGGGCAATGTCTCGTTCTAACAGCTTCGTTGTAAGTAAATTATGTAAAAGGGGGGGGGCATTGCCCTCAATTCTACCGCCATCAGTGTAAAATGAAAACAAACTGTGCAAGGCTAGAAAGAAAAGTCTTTGGGAGTTGCATGAAGCTTATATTATGTGTAAATTGAATAGCATTTTAACCTATGTTTGCAAAATTTAGGCCTATAGGCCGCTTGGTTAACGATCTAATTTAAAGCCTATAGATGGGAAACATTTAATATTTTTCTAAATGGTAAAAATAGAAACAATGATTCCTATCCTATGACTATAGACTACTGACTGTCTAATAAAAACGTTTGATTTCTAAGCCTAATATATTTCTCGCGAAATTTTTACTTTTTGCTTTACTGAAAAGAGATAAATGCTTTTCTAGACAAAATTATATGGATGATGATACTAATTTTCCTTCTTTTTAAAAAAGGGGCAAATTATTTTGAAACTAATTTTTTTCTCTTCTTTTTAAGGCAAATTATGAAGAATTTGCGGCCCCTCCAGCTGTAAAGAGAGCTATGGGTACAGGAAATAGCGAAGAATGTACCCCACCTCCATCAAAGAAAGCGAGAGATGACGAGGCAGCCTCATCACTGCCAGCCCCGATGCAGTCCGGTCAAAAACCGAAAAGACAATGGGCCATAAGGACGGTGAACCCTGCTGGCTCATCTATGCAATCCCATAACATCGCAGTCCAATCTGCACAAGAACATAGCGACGCCGCCCCAACCGCCCTCCAACACACAGTACCTGGACCATCTGGCTCCCAAGTGCAGCCAGGATTTGCAAATGTGAGTATTTTTTCCTCAAACTATCTTATAGAAATACATATCTATTTCTTCCAATGTTTTTTTCTTGTCACTATTTTTCAACATTGTGTAAAAGTGTATGTCAGTGAGATATTAACCCCTCGCCCCCCACCCATTGTTTTCTCTGCTCCCCCCTCCCACGTAGATATCTACATAAAATGTAATTTTTGCAAAAAAACCGCAACTCTTTTTTCTAATCTTTACTCTTTTATCTGTTGCTATCTCTTCTCTATCACATATAGTTTTAGATACCTTTGAAACTCTGTGAATGCTATTTTTCACATAGTTTTAAGAGAGAGATTATTCCATTTTATCCATATCAGCGTCCTAATTTACACTGAGCCTTACATCGTGCCAAGATATTAGTGATGGAGAAACCAGGCTAACGGTTCTCGGCATTTTGAAGTTCAATCTTGGAAATTGGAACACTTGCGTGCGATAGGTTACAATAATTAAACTCATGAGTTCACTGAATCTGTGTGGAATTAGAGAAAAAAATAGCGACTTTTGACGGGCATTATGTAAATGTGGGTCAGGAAGTGCTGTGGGAAGCACCGCAGGGCAGAGAAGCGGGCTGCGCTACGGACCCGAGAAGCGCCATTGGGATGCGCCGCGGCCCCGAGAAGCGCCGCGGGAAGCGCTGTGGGAAAGTGCCGCGAAAAAAAAAACAAAAAAAAAACAGTAGGGCTGATTTGAACACATTGAAAATAAACTATTTTTGAACCAATTGCCGCCTTCTATGTAAAGCGGTGTTTTAGATTGAACATATCTTAAGCTGGAAATTGACTGCTTTCAGTTGAATTAACCAAATGCTATTAAGCGTGTTTTAAGCAATAATAATCCAAATTTTAACAGCAGGGATGATTTGAACACTTTGAAAATAAAATATTTTTTCATTTATAGGTTGGAGCATTGGTCCCATACTCATTAGCACCATCGTCCTCATCAGTTGGAGAAGGTGAGGAGCTCTCCAACAACATTTCACAATGGAGTGATATCGCTAATTCCAATGAAATACCTGATAATATTGATGAGTATTTAAATGATTTTTTTAATGTAGATAATAGCACAGTTGAGCTGGGGGACTTGAGCCCAAATACACTACAGCTTATGGAGGATTTTACAAATGAATTAACGGAGAACCCTTCTCCTCCTCCTCCTCCTTCAGCCTCAGATACCATACCGAGTCAAATACAAACACATTTTGTGTACAATGCAGAAAATTTGTTTCACAACGGGGAGGGAGGGGTTTATCTCCCCGCGGGGGAGGGGGGTACAGCTTTTCCAGATTGTCCATTATCCAATACAATTTTAAATGCAATAGTTGTTTACACTGTGACGTTTGGTGATCCCTTTAATTCACTACTGGGGGGAAAATTTGTTTTTGACCCCGTAAAAATTGTGCACGCGTATGTGGATAGAATTCGTGTGCTACTGGTGAGTAAAATTCAATTGTGGGGGAAGGATTCAATTAAGGTTTCTATTGTTTTAAAAGTTTTTTATTTAAATGAGGGGAAAAGTGAAGTTTATTATCATTTTGTACATTCCGAGATGCGTTTGGTTTATTCGAATTTAGAAATATTTGAGGGTGCTTTCATGGATTGGGTAGATCAAATTATAACGCATCTTGAGAACTTTAATGAAAATGGTAGTGGATCTCTAGTTCTTTTTGTTTAAAATTTAAGTGTTAATATTTTTAAATTTAAGAAAGATTTTATTTTAAGAGGGGGGCATAGGGACACGGGTACAGTTTTAAAATAAAATCCAGATCCAGAAGGTTGTAAAGGTGTCCAGCAGATCTGTTTTGAAACAGGTCAAATGTGTTTCAAATATGCTTTCCTCATATCAGCATTCGAGCCTCTAGCTCGTGACGCTTCCAAGACGAATTTAGACAATTGGGCTTTGCATGGGAAGGAAGGGTCCGATTTCCCCATTGTAGATTTCTCGTGCTTAGAGGGGAAATACCCTGTAACGCTACGATCTATTGATATTTTTTAAAGAGCTAATGCCCACTTAAATATTGGCGTTACTGTGATACAGTATGAAACTGAATTTGAAGATGGGGTTCGTTCTAAAAAGAAGGGGGTGGTCTTCCCTGTAAGGGGCCCGTCAAATGATTTGGTCAGACACTGGGTTTGGTTGTTATACACACCACCTAGTGACCCTGCCAATTCAATTTGCCATTTTAACCCTATCACAGACATCAGTAGAGTTCTGGGGGAGGGTAAGAAACAGAGTTCACGTTTCTACTGTCCAACATGCCTCTCTAGATTTTGCACTGAATTAAAGTTGCAAAATCACATGAGGCATTGTAGCTGGTGTGGCTACCAGTCAGTGGAAACAGTTTCTGGGGATAGGGATATTTTACGCTTCAAAAATTTCCAAAACACCCTTCTCTAGTGCAACAAAATATCTTTAGACTGTGAAGCTAAGCTGGTGGAGGTGAACGACCCCCAATTTCCAAACCGAGTCAAAGAACACCAAGCTATTGCAGTGTCCTATGCCCACGCGCAAAGAGATAGTTCTAACACCATTCGGTTGTTAGAAATAGTAGAAACATTGGATGAGGGGGAGTGCATGGTCAAGGCACTGGAAATTCAAAGGGCTCGTGCCCTTTTTAATAATAGAAAGTGATTTGAGGGCAACTAACCCCCCTGTTACGCCCACCTTTTTCCCAAACACATCCAATAAAATTTTTAGATAGCCATTTTATTCAACGTAGTTGAAAGTTTTGGAAATTAGGTCTTTAAGGATGACAACTAATTTCTCGTGCCAAACTAATTGGCACGGCTAATGGTGCTATTTCTCGTTTGAGAAATACCCATTATCCAATGGTGCTGTCTGCAGAGGATCGTCTCGCGATTAAAAATCAAAAAATTTGGGGGGGTTGTACGGGGGAGTTTGCAGAGGCGGGGGAGCTGGGGACTACAGGGAAAAGAGGGAGGGGGAGGGGGAAAGTCAGAGACCAGAATCACCTGTGGTAGGAAAGCGCCTCGGGGGGGAGTAATTTTAGGGGGGTAGCGCATCAATCGTGTTATTTAAATGTTAGCCAGCAGTTTATCATCCCTTTTTTAATCCACAAATCTAATTATGATTTAAAATTTATTTTACCAGCACTTGCACGTATGCATAGTGAGGGAGGGAGAGTTGACAGTCCATGGGTAAATATTTCATATACCTATAACATTATCCCCAAATCGGCCGAGAAGTTGTTGCTTCTCGAACTGAAATGGCAGGTAGTGGATAATGTGCATACGAGTTGGAATAAAATCAGGTTTTTAGATTCCTTTAGTTTTTTTCCCAAGGCATTGAGTCAATTGATTCAAGTGCAGAAAATTGACAATTTTGATAGCTTTCCCTTGCTTAAACAGCACTTTCCAGACAGTAAAATGTATGACCTTTTGACCTGTAAAGGTATATATGCATACGATTATTACTGTTCTGGCACTCGCTTAAGCGAGGTGAAACTACCTCCAATTGAAGCTTTTTACAATTCACTGACCAGCAGTGAATGCACAACCGAGGAGTATGAGTTTGCCAAGAAGGTGTGGTCTAAGGGGGATTGTAAAAATGGGTGGGATTATTTTAGACTGTACTTGGCCAGTGACGTTTTAACTCTGTTGGATATAGTCTGTAAGAACACAGACCAAATCTATTCAGAGTTCGGGTTAGATATAGGCTATTATTTTTCCACACCCCATTTGGTGATGGATTTTATTTTAAAAATTAGCAGGGAGGAAATAGGCCTAATCACCGACGTAGATCAGCACCTTTTTGTAGAGCGTTCAATGAGGGGAGGGTATTTTTTTCATGGGGACCGCGTCTTATCAACCGATCCGAGCGGACAAAGCACCGGTGAGAAGTCAAATGCAGTGTTGTTGGACATGAACTCATTGTACCCCTCGGCAATGTCTCACTACTCTTTGCCGTGTGGGAACTATCAATGGCTTGAGAATCCTTGTGAGTTCCTTGACATTACCACCGTCGAGGACAATGGGCCACAAGGATGGTTCTTTGAAGTTGGCGGTCACATTCCGCTGGCGCTTCACGACTCCGTCAAAGATTTTGTTTTTCCCTGTATCAATCGACCCGTGAGCAGGGAATCTCTGAGCCCCTACAATCGTTCATTGGTTGGGGATATGGGGATGCACTGGACTCCCTCTAAACAGAAACTGATTGCTGATTTGGACCCTAAGGAGAATATCGTTGTTCACCATGTGCTTTTGCACTGGATAGTAAACAATGGTTTCAAAATCACCAAAATACCCAGGGTCCTGCAGTTCAATCAGAGACCTTATTTAAAAACGTTTATCGATACTTTTGTCGATAAACGCTCTAGGGCAAACTCAAAGGTGGAGAAGGAAATGTACAGGCTCATTCTAAATTCAGCGTTTGGCAAAATGTGTGAAAGCGTACGTAATAGATCTCGCTGCGACGTTGTGACTGACCCTCTAGAGTGCGCACGAATTAGTCCGATCACAATATTACATCGTTCACGAGCATAGAGACTGGCATGGTTCTTCTACACAGGCGAAAGCGAAATGTGGTACTGAACAAGAATATAGCAGGCGGTAGTTCAGTACTAGAAATTTCAAAAAAGCTCATGTTGTCGTTCTTTTACAATTTGTGCAAGGTGCACTGGCCATGGGAGGGGGAGGTTCAAATTTACTATGGGGATACAGATTCTCTGCTGTTAAAGGTAAATGGGACTGAAGATTTATTGGGTGATTTAGAAAAGGGGGAACACATCAGGTCGCGGATGGATTTCACCAACTGGAATCCATCTCTCTACCCCGAGTTGGTGAAACGTCAAGCCCCCAACCAACTATTAATGTTAAAATCAGAGACGGGGAGTGATTTAATATCCAGGGGGTGTTCCCGGGCCCCAAAGTTTATTGCATTGAAACTCATAGTGGGGATGAAAAGAAGGCGTGTAAAGGGGTGCCTACACATTTTGTAAAGAGCAATTTCAACATGAGCGTGTACAGAGACTGTGTAGAAAGTAGCCTAGTGCCGAGAGCACAAGTGCTTGCAATTCGCTCTCTACCGTATAGAAATTACACTGTGAGAGTGGAAAAGAATGCAATGTCGTGTATATCTGACAAAGTCTATGGGCTCGAGAATGGTTTGAGTGTCCAGCCTCATGGCCACTACCGTATTTCAGACCGAGTTGAATGCATAGACTATCGCAATCAACTTGGTCTGGATAAACTAACCTAACTAACCAACTAACCACCACCACTGACCGTTCATAACTTAACTAACCATCACCAACCCGTTCATAAATTAACTAATCTAACTAACCCAACCTTAACCTAACCTGTAGCAGTGACCGGACAACTATTGTACTGTTTTTTTTCCACCGCGACCCTGGGAAGTGGGGGGCCCTTCCCGCAGCCGCCCAGGGGGGGGGGTCCCACCCGTGGCCGGCCTTCGGCACCGCGGCCCTGGGGGCGGGGCCACCTTTGAATTCACTATAATGTTCAACTGTGCTATCCCGTGATTTTCAAGTGTGTTTTCTGTTTTTTGTTGTTGTATAGAAAAGTGTTTTTTTTTGTACAGAAATGTGTTTAAATACAATAAGTGCTGCAGATGGACAAAAGTGTTGTAAAGAAAAGTGTTTTTTTTTTAAAGACAATAGTGTTGCTCTTCATGGACAAAAGTGTTTTTATTGTACATAGAGTGTTATCATTGCAGTTCATGTTGAACAAATAGAGTTTTCATGTTGACCATGAAAATTTGTCAACTGTTCTTGTTGAACAAGTGTTTTTTTTTATCGTTGCAGTTCACGTTGAACAAATATTTGTTTTCATATTGCCTCAAATAAATGCTGCCATGAAATATTGTTTTTTTTGTTGTTGTTCTTGAATAGATAGATCTATGGGGAAAATTATTGCTACTACTTATTCATTGGGCACATATTATTTACAGTTAGTTGTAGTCCAACTTTTTTCCCCAACAGCAGCAAGTATCAATTTAAAAGTCCCTTCAGGTTGTTTTTCTGCGGGCCCTCACTATCAGGGAAAACACCACTCCTAACTAAAATAATTCAAAATTGCGATAAAATATTTTTGGAAAAACCGAAAAAAATCTACTATTGCTATAGTATTTGGCAGGAGTCCTATGATCAAATAAAAGTTATTGCCACATCCATACCAATACAATTCATACGGGGACTTGATGTTTTCAATAGTATTGAACCGAACTCGTGGCTGATTATTGATGATTTGGCTGAATCCATTGAACAGTTCTCACAGGAAATGCTACAACTGTTCACCGTTCGCTCCCATCATGAACACATTTCCGTTACTCTGGTTCTACACAATCTGTTTCATCAGAGCAAATGTATCCGAACCCTTGCTTTGAATTGCCCCGTCTATATTATCTATCGAGTCGTTCGTGATTCTAGCTCGCTCATAACTCTCTTTAAGCAGATATACCCCGGCGCCCCAAAATTTTTGTTGTCAGCGTACACTCAGGCGACTAGCAAGCCCTACGGTTACATTTTGCTGGATCTTAATCAGAGCACGCCCGAGGATCTACGTGCAGTCACCGACATTTTCGACAATGAAATTACAGTATATCTTCCGGTGAACAGTAGAAAAGGCTATTAGTTGCCATTATGACACTGAAGAAACTACACGAACAACGGCATTTATATTTCGTTTTAAGCACTTCAAGACCCTTGATCAGGAAGGCTTAACGCAAACAGGGGGTTGACAACGATTTCATTAATCTAATATCTGAACTTTGTTTAAATTTAACCGAGGGCAATGTTCAACTGCCAGAAGGTGTTAGACAACAGACAAAGCAACATCGTTCCACTGTACGCGCCTTGGATTAAAAACAAGGTAAAAAATTTAAAAGAAAACGGCTCCTTCAAGCAGGCGGTAGCTTTTTGACCCTTTTACTGCCAATAATTGCAGGACTTGTAAACAGTTTTCTCTAGAGAATGGCTAAACCCTATAAATTGACACCATTTGAACTTGTCATCTCTCCCGTCGAACATTTTGAAGACAATCTAAGCAAATTCATTAATGATGAGAATATTGCCGATGACAAAAAACTGCTTTTACTTCAAGATGCATTGTGACGTGTGGACAAACATAAACCTTATCGTGAGAGACCTGTCGCCGCCGATCCCTCTAAACAGGAAACATCTCCTCAAGATTCAGTGCAATCAAAGGAGAAGGAATTGAATTCAATTGTATCGAAAATTGGGAACCTATTGCCACTGACTTATCGAGAACAGAGTAAAGAGTATCTTATCTCATGTTGGAAACTGGTGATGATCATCAAGTTCAAGTCGATGGCATAGGGAAACGAATTATAATTCATGGAAAAAGTTATAATCTAGTTGATTTAATTGGTGATATGGTGACGAATCGTAAAGGACTTTTATCATTTGACAATAATCTATACGCCTTTCTAAGTGTATCAAACTTCCCCAAAAGTCTTATTGGCAATAAGCAAATTCTAAAGAAACGAAGAGAATATAGTCCTCTTCCAACACCAACATCATTTAAAAAAGAAGAAGATTCAATATTTGAGAATACTAGCACAACTGATTTTACAACACCTGTGGATGCTAGTCAAAAGCGAAGACGAATTGATTCACCCTCCAGTGTGCAAAAGGGGAGTGTACATTACACTACGTGTTTACGTTCAAAATGGATGAAGTTCTAAAAGGTGTCTATGAAAATATTGGTGAAGCGGGGAGTTTAAGTTCTCCCAAAACGCTTTCTAAAGCTGTCCCCGGCACCACCACATTGAAAAAAGCAAAAGAGTATCTAGAGAATGAACCGAGTTACACACTGCATCGGAATCATAGGCTTCGCAGCAAACAATATCGACAAACTAAAGCCTTTTTTCCTCTGCATATAATGCAAACGGATCTTTTAACTATAGACGCAGTTCAACAACGTCACAATGCACCCTACAAATATATTCTGGTGTCAATCAGTGTCTTTAGTCGCTATGCCTATGCCATTCCACTATGTTCAAAGAGAGGTGTTGAAATTGCTCGAGCCATTGAAAGTATTCTTGAACAGGATTCGTATAGAAAAATTCAATCTGATCTTGGTAGTGAATTTTTTAATCCCCATGTGCAAAGGTTTCTTTTGAAATATAACACATTACTACATCATAGTCACAGTCCAATAAAGGCTGCATTGACTGAACGATTAATAAAAACGTTTCGTCTATTAATTTCAACATATTGTAGCCAGAAAAATACACCGGCTTTTATTCCTCATTTAGATAAATTCATGCGGATATACCATCATCAACCCCATCGATCTCTGTCCAACTCAAGCCCTTGAGATGTTCATTGCAGTGAAAATACATTTGATGCTTTTCTAAAGCAATATTCCAATGGTGAAAAAGAGAAAAAAAATGTGAAGAAATTCAATGTTGACGATACTGTTCGAGTTAATAGAACCAACAATATTTTTGAAAAGGGTAATTATTTATGTAGTACTGAACTTTTCAAAGGGTCCAAAATCTTATACACCAAACCAATAACTTATCGACTGCAAGACACCAAAGATGATGAGATTCTCGGTGGTTTTTATGAATATGAACTGCAAAAAGTTAGAAACACTAGCGAAATGTATCTAATTGAAAATATATTAAAGAGTCGTATTCGTATGGGTAAGAAACAGGTGTTTGTTTGCTGGCTAGGATACAACTCAGATTTTGATTCTTGGGTCTGTTCTTAAGACATTGTAATTGTGCAATTATTTCTAAGGGACTTGCATGTTCGATTTTCTCGATCCTGTATCCACCGAATTGAATAGGAAAAAATTTTACAGGAAAAAACTCTCCCACGCCGATAAATTCGACGACAACGGACAGTAAGAAGTTTCTATTGTGGACTGTATGTTCAAAAATACCTATGACATCCTGAGAAAGGCCCTTCAATACGATATAAATATTTTACCATTTGACTCGCCGCCACCACCATACTCAGGTGATCAAGAACAAATTAAAAAAACCAATTGGATGAATTATCCATATATTAAATTACCCTACGAGGAAATCACCTGTATGAACGATTTATGTCGTTCTATTAATAAAAGAATTTTCGCTCGTAAAAAAGGAGCTTTTCATTTCAACTATTCAAAGGAAGAGGGTAAGATCTAGATTAGTTCACTTATTTCCAATGAAAGTGTTATTCTCAACGATAATATACAGAATGTTCTTGGCTTTAAGCTCAATATAATCAATGTCAAAAGTTCCGGAAACACTAATTTCATTTTTACTGACTATCCGCCTGCTTTCACCACAGAAACTTGTATATTTTTCTACGCTTCATTTGTTGAAACATTTCGGGCTGGTTATTCAAATGTTCCCCTCCTACGAATTCTTGAACGAAAAACCAATCAAGAACATATTCACCATTACAATATAAAGCACCTACAATATGGCCCTGTACGAACTTCATATTCTTACTTCTCTCATTTAAAATTAAGACCTAAATTGGGCGATCACGTAACAATATCAAAGGATTCGTCTGTGATTATTCGCAATTTTCGTGACATCGTTCAAAAGTAAGGTTCCAAATAAAAAATTGGTATTCGCCTGTCCCGATATTGACTGCTATGTTAATACTCTTTGCCCAAGACAACAGGGCAATAGAATGAAATACTACAAGGACGTTTGTCAATGTCTGGCTATGGTCTTGGCAGTTGGTTTGCTAAGATTCTTGGCTCTTCATTACCACTGGGTAGAAAATATATTTTACCGGGTGAGACAGAATTTGAATTCTCTACACTATAAGATTGGGGCTCTGGCAAGGATTTTAAAAAAGTGCTTCGGAAAATCTTAGGTCCAGTGCGTGAACCCTTGGCGAGAGATTAAAACAAAATGGTAAAGGCTTAAAAAGGTCAAGAAACAATGCATCACTCATCAGTCTCCACTCAGGTTGGAAACGAAAGACATCATCCCTCTTGCCAAAAAAAAAGAAGGAAAAAGCCGACACGTGCTGTAAACAGAAGAAGAAGTCCCAGGAAGAGAATTGTTAGATCGAAACTAGATTTCTTCTCCTAAACTGTCCTACCTACCGCAGTAGGATTCTCAACCTTCAATCACCGCCTCATTGAATCTATTCAATGCTGAAAATGTTGATGTGAGTGTCAAGCATGGATACTATGAACAATTTTATCCTCAACAACCCCTCTCCGATGATATTCACTTTCAAATTTATTCCAATGAAGACTACTTTATGGACATGTCTTCGACATTTATAGATTTACAAATGAAAGTCCGGAAATCCGATAATACAATGCCAATTCGGGCCGATGGAATATCCTATGAAAATTGTATATTGCATAATTTATTTCGTCAAATTAGTGTCTACATCAATGGCACACTGGTGAGCACAAGCAACAATCTCTTAAATTATACAAGCTATATGCAATTCATGCTGATGACACCCAAGTCATACAAGGAATTGAGAGGAATCTCCAATGGATATGAATATATTACTAATGCTGATAGTACTGATGCACTTAAAAATGCTACAACTAGTGAATTACATCTAGTCGGAAAAATATATCATGAAATATTTAATATACCCCAATGGCTGCCGCCCAATGTTAAAGTGGATATAAAACTAACACTTGCACCCTCCAATTTCATATTGAGAAAAGAACTTGCTGCCAATCCTGATGTAAGTCTCTCCCTCACTTCGGCAATACTTCATGTACGCAAAAAACAGGTCATAAGTTCTGTTGCTTTGGCCGTGGAAAAACTGAGAGCCAATGGCAACAATATTAAACTACTTGTTCCTCATACAATCACCAATCAACGTCATATTGCAATGAGCAATATCCGTCAAAACTCACGCACCTTCACCGATTCATCCTTTATCAATGGTGAAATTCCGTCAAAACTCGCATTGGCATTTGTAAAAAGCGCCAGTGCAATAGGATCATGGACTAAATGTCCACATAAATTCGAAATGTTTGGACTTTCATCTCTTGTGTGCAAAGTAAACGGCATCCCACTCTAAAATCTATCTTTTGATAAATCCTATAGAACATTGTATGAGTTGACCATGCAAACCCTAGATCATGACTCTCATCTATTTGAAAATGGTATAACCGAAGATATGTTTGCTAAAACACATGGTATCATTGTACTGGATTTGTCTGGCACACAGGATATGAGTATAGTACGTACGGGGAGTGTGCGTTTAGAGTGTACATTTGCCGACCCATTGGCTGAGAGTATTGCACTAATCTCACTAAATCAATATGAAACCAATAGGGAAATCACTCCCGAAGGCAGTGTTCTACTAGACTTGGCGCCATGAACACCAGTCAAATAATCAATGTATTTAACATGGACCCCTACATGTCCCAGTACAAATCCTTCTGTCTACCTTCGGACTTTCTTGGAAAAATTCAAAGTGTCAACAATACCTTGATTATTGTTAATAACAGTCCGTCGACTGTGCTGATGAGTCATTGGCTGTGCATCTTTCAAACAATGAAGACGATTGAATTTTTTGATCCTCTTGGCCTACCCTATACATTCTATACGCCTCACATCAGCAACTATATTGAGAGCAGTGGGAAAACTATTATTCAAAATCGGAAGAGGGTGCAGGATCTAACGACTAAAAGCTGTGGCTTCCATGCACTACTATATTTTGTGTTCCGATGTCGTGGCTATACTTACAAGCAGTTTCTCTACATTTATGTTGACAATCCACGTCTGAACGACTTTCTAGTGGAAAATATCCTCTCAGACCTATATAGTATTGATTTCAGTGCCCTAAGAGTAAAGTGCTTAAAAAATGTTTGTGAATTTGTTTATTAATAAAATGCATATATACAACAATGTCTTTAAATCTTCACTTTAGATTTCTTCATCGATGTATAGGCAACTGTCGTGTACCACTAATGCTGGTAAATCATTTGGATTCACTGTATATTGATCTTGATTGACTGCAAAGTCAGGGTCACATTTTCTACAGCACAATGTAACTTCACTCTTGTCATATCTCTTGGTGTAGTCAACGATGCAATCTGCATTCATATTATGAAATTCGCGAGTTTCAATCTGACTATTTGAAGCAATATCACATACAGTATTTTCAAATGGTGAATCACATTCAGTCACAGCCAAATAAAAATCACTTGGTTTATAGTCATAGTAGGCTGTGTCGTCACAACGATGACGTAGAAACCAAATTTTCTTGTTAGCCCAACATTTGAATCGTAGACCAGATTCCTCTTCCAAGAATAATTTAAATCCACGACGATACCAATCTCGTAGAAATAAACTAAAATCACGTTTAGAATTCTTTCCAATCATAGCGGGGTAAGTATTCTCCCACTGATCACATTTATCATGGTGGCAATTTGAGCACAGGTGCCTTCTAGGGTGAGAGTCACACACCTCCTCAAGACATGAATTGAATCCTTTAATTTGTACTGCATAGCCTCTATGTAATTTACAAGGATTGCATAATTTGCACTTTTCACTATAGTCATCAATAATTGTACAATTCTCACACTGAGTCCAACTGCCAAGAGTGTACAAGCACAATGGACATATATAGAAAATTTTTCGGTTTCCGATGTCAACTCACTCACAGCTAAAACGAAACTGATCGTCCTCGCACCATAAATTCAAAGTGTAAGAAAGGGGAGAGGAGTAGCTCTGTGGCATTACCTCTTTTGAATGGTGGAGCCATCTAAATTGAATCCATTGGCAATGATTTCAAAAGTATATCCACAATATGATTCTGCTTTGTTCCAATTAATATATCAATAAATTGACTATAAGCATTTGAATCACATTTTAAAAGTTTCATACAATAGTCCAATGGGGGAGAATCCCTCCTCATTATATTGTCAAGTGTTCCCTGACTAGAGAATATCCTGCGTTTAAGAGATAACTCGAGACTCGATGCGTTTAAGAGATACGTCGTGACTCGAGGCCGAGTCACGACGTAGGCAATAATGCTCCTAAACTAATGAGAAAATCATCATCCAAAATCAAATGTTTTTCCATAAACACTAGATTTGATCTAATTCTCTCTTTCTCAAATTTATTCATTTTTCAATCCTTTCACTCTGACTGCTGACTCTAGACTGACCCTGATTCGTTAGCCCTAACCAGAAAAGAAAGAGAACATTTTCGATTTCGAAACAATTTTATTGAATAATTACAACAACATTAATAATACAGAGCATGTGCAATTAGCGATAGAGTTTATTGTCTTCGATATGCTTCACTAATGCACTTAAAGCACATTGAAGTCTATTCACATGTGCTATATCAACTTTTGCGGCGAAACATAATTGATCCTCCATTTTAAATTTGCTCAAGGATATCACATATCTTTCATATACTGCATCCCATTCCAGACAAAGACGTGATCCTTTCGTGATTTCCACCGCAATGTTAGGCGCTCTTGTATTATTACCATCAACTCCACTATCAACTTCTAAGAGTGTAAACATTCCACTCGTCATCACAAATATATGTCCAGATGAGTAAAGTCAAAACTGTTCTCACTCCTTGAATTCTATTCACAGACTAATAAAACTATAGCAAAAATCCTTTCCTTATATTCCCTCCGCCGCTAATATGTTTGCGAGCCCTCTGATTGGCTGAGAAGGAAACACGTGATCTAACTGTTTCCTGGAAACTCATAACATTCGCTGAGATCGTGCAATTACAACAAAAACAACATCAACACCTTTGGAAATTTAGGTCATTGAAACACTTTGATTACGCAATCAATTTCTCAGAAATCCATTTCCCCTAGGGAGGCTATGCCCATATAAGGAGCCCTGTCACGATCAATTGAGGCCTTTCTACTGCCCTGAGAGTTGTTGGGGAGTGTCTTCCTCAAAAACATATTTTCTATCTGAAAATCAACTACACTGAACAAAATGGATATATCAAAATTTTGATTGGATGTTTGTGGGGGAACGATGGGCGTGGAGGAGGGGCTAGTTCCCCTCCAATCACTTTCGAGTATTAAGAAGGGAACTAGCCCTTTGAATTTTCAATCGAATGAGCCTGGTTGAAAGTTTCTACGACAACGCCTTCTTATAAATCCTTATAAGCCCAAAGGGCATAAATTAAAACCCTTGCCCTGAGGATTGTGTAGGAGTGTCCTCTGGGGGAGTGTCCTCCTAAGAAACATATTTTCTATCCGGAAATCAACTAGCCTACGCTGAACAAAATGGCTAACTCAAAATTCTGATTGGATGTGTTTGGGGGAATGATGGGAGCTGGGGGCTAGTTGCCATCCAATCACTTTCAACTATTAAAAAGGGCATTAGCCCTTTGAATTCCCAATCGAATGAGCCTGTTTTGAAGTTTCTACGACAACGACGTCTATAAAATCCTTATATGCCCCCAGGACGTAACTTAAAACCTTTTCCCTGAGGGTTTTGGGTGAGTGTCCTCCTCAAAAATACATTTTCTATCTTGAAATCAACTACGCTGAACAAAATGGCTAACTAAAAATTTTGATTGGATGTGTTTGGGGAAAGGATAGGCGTGGGGGGGGGAGGGGCAAGTTGCCCTCCAATCCCTTTCGAATTTTAAAAAGGGCACTAGCCCTTTGTATTTCCAATTGAATGAGCCTATTTTGAAGTTTCTAGGACAACGCCTTCTATAAAAACCTTATATGCCCCCAGGGCGTAACTTAAAACCTTTGCCCTGAGGGTTGCGGGGGAGTGTTTTCCTCAAAAACATATTTTCTATCTGGGAATCAACTACGCTGAACAAAATAGGTATCTCACAATTTTGATGGGATGTGTTTGGGGTAATGATGGGCGGGGGTGGGGGGGCCTAGTTCCCCTCCAATCACTTTCGACTATTAAGAAGGGCAAACGCCCTTTGAATTTTCAATCGAATGAGCCGGTTTTGAAGTTTTTGCGACAACACCTTCTATAAAAAACCTTATATTGCATCAGGGAAGCTCTTAAAACCCCTTCTTCAAGGTATGTGGGGGGAGCTTCCTTCTTAAAAAGATATTTTCTATCTTTAAATGGGCCACGCTTACAGAATGCCTATCTCATAAGTTCTATTGGATGTGTTTGGGAGAATGTTGGGCGTGGGGAGGGGGGCTAGTTGCCCTCCAATCACTTCCGACTATTAAAAAGGGCAAACGCCTTTTGAATTTCCAATCGAATTAGCCTGTTTTGAAGTTTCTACGACAACACCTTCTATAAAAAAAAAACTTATATACCCCCAGGGCATAACTTAAAACCCTTGCCCCGAGGGCTGTGGGGGAGTGTCCACCTCAAAACGATATTTTCTATCTGGAAATCAGCTACGCTGACAAAAGGCCTATCTCAAAATTTTGATTGGATGTTTTTGGGGGAATGAAGGGTGTGGGGGGGGGGGGCTAGTTGCCCTCCAATCACTTAAAAAGGGGACTAACCCTTTGTATATCCAATCGAATGATCCTTTTTTGAAGTTTCTACGACAACACCTTCAATAAAAACCTTATATGCCCCCAAGGCATAACTTAATACACTTGCCCTGATGGTTGTGGGGGAGTGTCCTCCTCAAAAACATATTTTCTATCTGGAAATCACCTACGCCGAACAAAATGGCTATCTCACAATTTTGATTGGAAGTGTTTGGGAGAATGATGGTTGTGGGAGGGGGGGCTAGTTGCCCTTAAATCACTTTCGACCATTAAAAAGGGCACTAGCCCTTTGAATTTTCAATCGAATGAGCCTTTTTTGAAGTTTTTACGACAACGCCTTCTATAAAAAGCTTATATACCCCAGGGCATAATTTAAAACCCTTGCCCTGAGGGTTGTGGGGAAGTCTCCTCCTCAAAAACACATTTTCTATCTTGAAATCAACTACGCTGAACAAAATGGCTATCTCAAAATTTCAACAGGATGTGTTTGGGGGAATGATTGCCTTGAAGGGGGGGGGGGCTAGTTGCCCTTCAATCACTTTCGACTTTTAAAAAGGGCACTAGAACTCTCAAGTTCCAATCGAACGAGCCCCTTTTGAAGTCTCTGCGACGACCCTTTCTATATGAATTACCCTGCTTTAAAGAAAAGAAAATAATAAACTGTACATTGTCAACATTGATCTTATATGCCCTCAGGCCATAACCTAAAACCCTTGCCCTGAGGGTTGTGGGGCAGTGTCCTCCTCAAAAAGATATTTTCTATCTGAAAATCAACTACGCTGAACAAAATGGCTATCTCAAAATTTTTATTGGATGTGTTTGGGGGAAGAAGGGCGTGGAGGAGGGGGGCTAGTTGCCCTCCAATCATTTTCGATTATTACAAAGGGCGCTTCTCACTCCGATTTCCGATCAAATGAGCCCTTTTCGAAGTTTCTACGACAACTCCTTCGATACGAAGTGCCCGGGTATGGAGAAAAAAACAAAACAAAAAACAACACATTGTGCCCACATCGTTCTTTACTTAGGCATCGCTAGCGCGCTTCCTATGATAGCCATCACAATCTTAGATTATAAGAAACCTACCATTATTTTAGGCTTTGGCAGCACAAAAAACGATGCCTCTTTTTAACGATATCCCTCAAACCTAAATGTCTTTAGACAGGAGTGGATCCAGAGCCCCCTCCCCCCCCAAGATTGTTTCTGGCACTCTCATTTCTTTTTTCTTCAGTTTTTCACTCTTTTTTTTTTATAAATATGTCATTTTGTTCAATTATTGGCACCTTGGTCAAATTGCCCCCCCCCCCCAAGATTTTGCTCTAGATCCACCTTTGTCTTTAGAGAACTTTCAGAAAGCTCTATTTTCTCTAACAGGGCTTTGATTTGCTGGTGAAATTCCCTTAAGATTTTTTGTTTGCTCAAAGAAATAAAACTGTCAATAAGAATTATTCGATAATACCTTTGATAGGATGGCAGATTACTGTAGGAATAGGAGTTGAATAGGAAGACTGTAATAAATATGTAAATCTAGTCTAGTATAATAAAAATGGACTTGGGAAGATTTATTTGGTGCTTATTATTCATTGAGAAAAACACTAAACTCAACTACTTTTACTAAAGTTTCATAAAAGGTGTACCACTATATTCTTTAGAAGCTGCATTAGTTTTTACCATCATAAGTCTCTTCTGCAAGAGTGGATGTTTTATTATGGATGCTTCAATTTTCTTGGATCCACTTTGAGATTCCAGACATTCTGCTAAAGACTCAGAAGTCATTAAATTTTGACTATACGACTTTTTGTTTCAGGTATAAGAAATGGCTACACCGTATGCGTGTTTATTTGTTGTTTTTTTCCCCTGGGGCATTACATCAAACCAATGGTCCTAGAACTCGAAAGAAGGCTCACTTAAACAGAAATTAAAAGTATAGTGTCCTTTTTAAGTGGCCAAAAAGATTGGAGGGCAACTAACTCCCCTCTCACGCCTCTTTTCCCCCCAAAACCGTCCAATAAAAAATTGAGATAGTTGTTTTATTCGATATAGTAAAAAGTCCCAAAGCTATTGCATTTAGAGGTAACTTGAACCCCAAGGCCTCTGGAGATAGGTCCTGAAATTATAAAATTTGCCCCAAATTTTTTTTTTGGAAAGGATACAGACATTTTTTGCGGAGGGGATTTTATGCTTTGTGTGGGTTTCCATGGGTATACTTTTCCGTGGGGAGAGAAATTTCCGGGGTTAAAATTTTCAGAGGAATTTTCACAGGGGAATTTGAGAGAATTACTATAAGAATTTATTTAATTTTTCTTACTTTCTCTTTGCCAACTGAATTTGGCATGTGGAAATATTCCCGGTGAATTGTCCAGGAAAAATTTTCAGCGTGTTTGGATTTTCTGGAAAAAATTACCACCGATGGGGGGATTTCAGGGCGGATCGGAAAAATGATATCATTTTCAAATTAAAGCATGCTAGGGAGAATTCTTCAGGCTTAATCGTCTGCAGTAAATTTTACGGAGGGGGGTGATTTTCAGTGAGGATAGGAGTTGAGGAGGAGGCAACCCCCTTCATATACATAAAAAATTCCTGTTTGTTTTAACAAACAGGAATTTTTAGGGTGTCGCATCCACCCTAAGAATAATATTTTTGCAATTCTAAATATTAATTAACGTTAAGTTTAATTTTTTTGTGTGGTCCTGATTTTAATTCTTGGAGGCGGGCAATGTTGTTAGATGGTCTTGAAATCAGTAACTCCTCCTCGGTTACCTTAGGTTCACTATGTTTTGCTGTTTTGGGAATTAGTGTTCCCTTGCTTTAGATTTTATGGGTTGGATGAGTGGCTAATTTGTCTATTATTGAACCAAATTTTTGCAACGGCTGTATAGTGCCGGGTAGACCACTAAATGTTTTTTCCTTTTCTTTTTTTTGTGAGTTGTTTGGTGACTAGAACGAGATCAGCATGGTAAGCTGTATCCTTCCAATCCGTTTATATTTATCTTATTACCTTCATCAGGTAATATTTAGCTAATATTATCTATATTATTATCTTATCATTCTAATAATAAATCAGAGGCTTGTCTATTAGCTTTGTTGATTAAATGATGAACATGGAACATGGATAGCCGTTTGGCTTCCCTGGTCTGTTTGGGCCAGCAGCCACTTTAATATGGTCACCTTTAGAAGTCGGGCAATTGAGCAATGGGTTATGATGTAGAGTAGAAGTAGGGGTTATGATGCAGCAATCTCAGATCATGTGCTGTTTATCATGGCCTTGGCATCTAAAACAAAATCATGGCTTTAGACATAAATCCGTTACACCATCTAATAATAATTTATTTTTAAAACTTCTAATAATGATTATCTATGTTTTGTATTATGAATTATACCTTATACCTATGTTTTGTGTGTCTTTGCAAATTGTATATCTTCCTAACTCCAGTAAATTCCTTCGTCGTAGTTAATGTAAGACTAAACAAAAATCAAAATTCTGTAAGATCTTTCGGTTTTCTGGGTATAGCAACCCCATATCCGAACGGCTTATTATGACCTGGCTGGAAGGATCACTGTCAATATTACAGTAATAAAAGTTTAAGCGCAGGACTTAAGCAGAAATGATTAAGAGTCTGAAACTTTCTATCTCAAAGTTCAAAATCTAGTCGAGTCTGTACTAAAAAAAAATTTACCGTTTTTCATTGGTCACTTTAATGCCGTTCCTGGCAAGGACCACGAAGGCTATGAAGATGTGATGTGCAAATTTGACCACGGGTAACTAAATCAAAAGACGTTAAACCCTAATAGAATTCTGCCGAGACAGCGCTTTAGTCATCACGAACACACTTTTCAAAGATAGAACCGACGTAAAACAACCTGGAGTTCCCCTGATGGAAAAAGTCCTTACTTTCAGTTTAACTGAAAGTGAGGAGTGACGTTAAAACTTAAAACGAACAGAAACTATTCCGTATATGATAGAGGCTGTTCCCTCCTCATCGCCTCGCTCTTTAAACTAAAGTACTTTATTGTTTAAAAAACTATAGAGCTGTGAGAAACTAAAACTTAAGCGTAAAGAGCGAGGTGCTAAGGAGGAGACAGCCCCTTTCATATATGAAATAATATCTATTCGTTTTAACGTTTTAACTAGGGGGTTCACCCCCTAGTCAATAGCTCACTCTTTACGCTAAAGTTCGAATTTTGTTCCAATTCTTTAAAAATGACCCCATAATCACATAGGCCGTTAATTAGAATAAATAGCTCTTATGAAAGTACTAAAAAATCTTTGGCTTAAAGAGCGAGATATTGACTAGGGGTCGAACCCAATCATATACGTAATATTTTCTGTTCGTTTTTTGATGTTGCTCCATACTTTCAGTTGAAAAACTTGTTTTTTATTTAATTTCTGATCTTTTTTTTAATAATGTGTGGAAATCCGGCGCCCCCTTCATAGCAATGTCCCTTCCCCCAGGAAATTTTACTCCATGAAAATATCCTCCCACACATGCCCCGACGCACCAACACCCCCCCCCCCTCTACTAGAAAAAATCCACCCTGGAAACGTCTGTATACTTCCCAATAACCAATACTATATGTTAACATTGGGTAAAGTTCATATTTTTCAGCCCTCCCCCCGTAGACTTTGGGGGATTAAGTCATCCTAAAAGACATTTTTATCATATTTTTGACCACGCTGAACAAAATGGCTGTCTTAAAATTTTGATCGGGTGACTTTGGGAGAAAAGAACGTGAGAGGGGTCCTAGTTGCCCTCCTTTTTTTGGTCACTTAAAAAGGGAACTAGAACTTTTAATTTCCATTCCAATGATCCCTACCACGAATTCCTAGGATCATTGGGTCGATACGATCACCCTTGAAAAAAAATTAATAAATACGCATCCGTGATCTTTCTTCTGGCAAAAAAAAAAAAAACAAAATTACACATTTTTTAGGATAGGAGCTTGAAACCTCTAGAGTAGGGTTCTCTGATACGCTGAATCTGATAGTGTGATTTTCCTTAAGGTTTTATTTTTTTGGGGGGGGTCTTTCTCCCTTTTTTCGAAAATCAGCCGAATTTTCTCAGGCACGTAACTTTTAATGGGTAGGACTAAACTTGATGAAACGTATATATTTAAAATTAGCATTAAAATCTATTGGTATCTATCTATCTATCTATCTATTGATGTCTCTATCTATTGGTATTAGTAAGGAGCGACCCGGCTCAATAGTAACCGAAACTAAAAAACGGGATCTTGATACCAATAGATAAATCAAAAGAATCAGATTTTAATGTTGTATCTATTAGTACCTATTTATTGGTATCTATCTGGTATATATTGGTATCTATCTATCTGTCTGTCTATTGATGTATCGATCTATTGGTAGTAGTAAGGAGCGACCCGTCTCAATCGTAACCGAAACTCTAAAAACGGGATTTTGATACTAAGAGATATATCAAAAGAATTAAATTTTAATGCTGATTTCAAATATATAAGTTTCATCAAGTTTGGTCCTACCCATCAAAAGTTACGCGCCTGAGAAAATCTGGCTGATTTTCGAAAAAAGAGAGAAAGACCCCCTAAAAGTCATAGAATCTTAATGAAAATAACACCATAAGATTCAGCGTATCAGAGAACCCTACTGTAGAGGTTTCAAGCTCCTATCTGGAAAAATGTGGAATTTTGTATTTTTTGCCAGAAGGAAGATCACGGATGCGTGTTTATTTATTTTTTTTTCAGGGGTGATCGTATCGACCCATTGGTCTTAGAATATCGCAGAAAGGCTCATTGGAACAGAAATTAAAAGTTATAGTGCCCTTTTTAAGTGACCAAGAAAATGGAGGGCAACTACGACCCCTCTCACGCTCATATTTTCCCAAAGTCACCCGATCAAAATTTCCAGGTTGCCATTTTGTTCAGCGCAGCCGAAAATATGATAACTATGTCTTTTAGGATGACTTAATCCCCCAAAATCCCCGGGGGGACGGCTGAAAGTTATGAACTTTACCCAATATTAACATATATTAGGCTATTGGTTATTGGGAAGTATACACACGTTTTCAGGGGGCATTTTTTCTGGTAGTGGGGGGTGGTGTGGGTCGGGTTTTATGTGGGTGGATATTGTTATGGAGGAAGTTTTCATGGGGGAAGGGACATTGTTATGAAGGGGGTGCCGGATTTCCTCCCATTATTTAAAAAAAAATATCACAAATTAACTAAAAAAAAAAGTTTTTCAACTGAGAGTAAGGAACAACATCAGAACTTATAATAAACAGAAATTATTATGTATATGAATAGGTCCACCCCTTACCCAATACTTCGCCCTTTAAGCTAAAGATCTTTTAGTACTTTCATAGGAGTTTTTTGTTCTGATAAACAGCAGTTATGATTAAGGGATAATTTTTGAAGACTTGAAGATAAATTCGAACTTTTGTTTAAAGAGCGAGGTGTCGACTAAGGGGCGAACCCCCTAATATACGTATTCAAAATATATCAATATAGAAGTTCGTTACGTAAGTTAATTCGTAAGTTACGTATATTTATTACTAATAAAAACGTTCGTAAATAAAATTTAACAACTTTCGAGAAAGCCATTTAACCAAATAAAAGTAAAATTAATCTGCAAATTTTGTTTTTATTATTCATGTACGATGAATCAAAACCTGCATTAATTCAAAAACGTCCAAAAATTAAATAAAAAAACAAGTTTTTTTCACTGAAAGTAAGAAGCGACGTTAAAACTTAAAACGAACAGAAATTATTCCATATATGAAAGGGGCTGTCCCCTCCTTATCACCTCGCTCTTTACGCTAAAGTTTGACTTTCTCACAACTCTATTGTTTTTTAAACAATAAAGTATTTTAGTGTAAAGAGCGAGGCGATGAGGAGGGGACAGCCCCTTTCATATACGGAATAATTTCTATTCTTTTTAAGTTTTAACGTCACTCCTTACTTTCAGATAAAAAAAACTTGTTTTTTTATTTAATTCTTTTACAAAGGCGCGGTGAGCACGGCGTATTTCTTTCTCTACAGGTCTTTTGAGTTACTTTTATCGGTCTCTTCTTTCTCTGTCAAGCTTGTTGGTGACGTTACACTTTTCGTCACAGAGATGAATGCTCTCTTCTGTGATCAAGGGCCTTTGGTTATCTTTCTGAAAACCTAGTGTGGAAAGAACAATATCACGTACAATTTAGTCTCTTATGCAGACAGAGTATGGAGTTTGAAGTGAGGTCCAAAACCTTTTCAGATAGGGTAGCTTTGTTGGCCGTTAAAGCTGTTTTGTCATTCACGAGACATTCTCGATATCTGGGGAGCCTTCTAGGCACCTTTGAGGCTGTTTTAACCCTCTTTCTGAAGCTAAACATTACAAGGGTGTGGTTATTTTCAAAGTCACCACCTGCTAGTGTGACCATATCAGTGATAGACGATTTCCAACGTCTAGATATGAAGATGTAGTCAATAAGATTTTGACTTTTTCCATCAGAGGAACTCCAGGTTGTTTTACGTCAGTTCTATCCTTGAAAAGTGTGTTCGTGATGACTAAAGCGCTGTCTTGGCAGAATTCTATTAGGGTTTAACGTCTTTTGGTTTAGTTGCCCGTGGTCAAATTTGCACATCACATCTTCATAGCCTTCGTGGTCCTTGCCAGGAACGGCATTAAAGTGACCAATGAAAAACGGTAAATTCTTTTTTAATACAGAATCGACTAGATTTTGAACCTGGAGATAGAAAGTTTCAGACTCCTCATCGTCTCTACTGGAGTCAGGGGCTTAAATGTGTATTACTGTAATATTGACAGATGATCCTTCCAGCCAGGTCATAATAAGCCGTTCGGATATGGGGTTGCTATACCCAGAAAACCGAAAGATCTTACAGAATTTTGATTTTTGTTTAGTCTTATATTAACTACGACGAAGGAATTTACTGAAGTTAGGAAGGTATACAATTTCAAAGACACACAAAACATAGGTATAGGGTATAATTCATAATACAAAACATAGATAATCATTATTAGAAGTTTTAAAAGTAAATTATTATTAGATGGTGTAACGGATTTATGTCTAAAGCCATGATTTTGTTTTAGATGCCAAGGCCATGATAAACAGCACATGATCTGAGATTGCTGCATCATAACCCCTACTTCTACCCTGCATCATAACCCATTACTCAATTACCCGACTTCTAAAGGTGACCATATTAAAATGGCTGCTGGTCCAAACAGACCAGGGAAGGCCAAACGGCTATCTGGCCTTCCATGTTCATCATTTAATCAACAAAGCTAATAGAGAAGCCTCTGATTTATTATTAGAATGATAAGATAATAATATAGATAATATTAGGTAAATATTACCTGATGAAGGTAATAAGATAAATATAAACGGATTGGAAGGATACAGCTTACCGCGCTGATCTCGTTCTAGTCACCAAACAACTAACTCGATTGAAATACAATTCCGCACTGAATTAATACTTCGAGGTTTTTACTTTATCTCGCAGCTGGCAATTCTTCTCATGGGGGATCAAATAGCCAGAAGGTGGGCCCACTCTTCATTGCATCCCTCTACCCCCTCCCCCCGCATTGAAGATTCAACCATGAGCTTTCAAAGCCAGAACCACGGTCCAAAGCAAAAAAAAAAAATAGAAAAGGAAAAAACATTTAGTGGTCCACCCAGCGCTATAAAGCCGTTGCAAAAATTTGGTTCAATAAAAGACAAATTAGCCACTCATCCAACCCATAAAATCTAAAGCAAGGGAATACTTATTGTCAAAACAGCAAAACAAAGTGAACCCATAGTGATGGAGGAGGTGTTCCTGATATCAAGACCATCTAACAACATTGGCCGCCTCCAAGGATTAAAATCAGGACCACACAAAAAAAAAAGTAAATTAAACTTTACGTTAATTAATATTTAAATTGTAAAAATATTATTCTTAGGCTGGATGCGATGGACTTGTCAAGAGACATTGCATATGTCGAACTTGGTGGGGTCACGTCTTTTAAAAATAATTTGCTTATATTTCATTAGATCTAAACCAAGAAACCAGTCATGGAGAACCACGAGGAGTCAACCACAAGGGTAAACCATGCAGAGGGAACTAGAGACCCGGCTGAAAATGTGACAAGGAGCATTGTAAGCAAATCTACTAGCATGGGCTTCGCCCAAGCTCCGGCAATCAGCACGCGGCAGACTTGTATATATTTGGTTTTATAATTGCGCAATAGCATATTCGTCCCGCTATTTCTTAGTTGGCAGTCGTGAGGTGGCAAATCAGGAATTTCAATTGATTTGAAAAATTGAATTCAATGAATTCAATTCCTCCTTCCTTTAAATGCATCAAAGACCGTTTATAGGGTATATTTTTCCTATGGACTCCTTTTGATTCTCACTGTTGCTTTTCTTCTACCTGTAGATTTCATTTACAATTCGATGTGATCATCCTTGTTGCATATTAAATGAAAAAAAAAGTTTTTTCAACTGAAAGTAGGAAGCAACATTAAAACTTAAAACGAACAGAAATTACTACGTATATGAAAGGGGTTGCCTCCTCCTCAACACCTCGCTCTTTACGCTAAAGTTTTTTTTTAAGTACTTTTAAAAAAAAGCTTCTGTTTGTTCCAATTTAACGACCCTTGTGTTTCAAGAGCCGTTCTTATAGAATTTGGACAGAACTCAAACTTTAGCGTAAAAAGCGAGGTGTTGAGGAGGAGGCAACCCCCTTCATATACGTAATAATTTCTGTTTGTTTTAAGTTTTAATGTAGTCCCTTAGTTTTAGTTGAAAACTTTTTTATTCAATTTCTGATCGTTTTTTTAATAATCCCAGAAAATCTGACCCCACCTCCAGAGAAAAATACCATCCTCACAGATATATCATCTAGACAATTCAATCCCGGTAAAAATTTACCCAGAACAATTACCCAACTCCATGCGTAAAATCGAGACGGAAAAGAGAAAGCAAGAGATATGAAAATAATTTTGTATAGGAATTCTGGCAAATTCCCCCAGTGTATAATTGCCTCTGAAAAAAATCACCCTTTGGAACTACCCTCCCTATAGAAAGTTCCCCCATGAAAAACCCCCCAGCAGAAAATTCGTCTTCCTATCCTAAAATGTATGCATGCTTCCCAATAACAAATACTATGCGTAAACAATGGACAATTTTTTTTTTAACTTAAAGACCCTTACCCTGGTGAGGGGCGTCATGTTATATCCAAAGGTATAGTTATTGGGTCTTTCAACTATGATGAACAAAATGGCTATCTCAAAATTTTATTCGGACGATTTTGAAGAAAAAGGGATGGGGGAGGGAGGTTAGTTGCCCTCCAATATTTTTGGTCACTTAAAAAGGGCACTAGAACTTTTAATGTATGTTAGAATGAGCCCTCCTACGATATTCTAGGACCACTGGGTCGATACGATCACCCCTGGGAAAAAAAACAAACAAACAAAGAAACAAAATAACAAATCAACACGCATCCGTGATCTTTCTTCTGACAAAAAATACATAATTCACATTTTTGCAGATAGAAGCTTTAAACCTCTACAATAGGGTACTCTGGTACGCTGAATCTGATGGTATGATTTTCGTCAAGATTCTGACTTTTAGAGGGTATTCCCCCTTTTTTGAAAATAAGGCAAATTTTCTCAGACTCATAACCTTTGATGGGTAAAAGGAAACTTAATAAGACTTATATATTTAAAATCAGCGTAATAATGCAATTCTTCCGATATATCTATTGAATCAAAATTCTATTTTTTAGAGTTTCGGTTACTATTGAGCCGGGTCCTCCTTACTTCAAACGTTCGTTACCACGAACTGTTTGATATTCTATCCATATATTTCTTTTGCCATTATTTTCATTCATTATGATGGTTGTTGTCGCAAGTCTTTCAGCTACTGATCTAGCTTTTCCCAGCCTTTCCCCTGTCTTTGTATTTTGTATCGTATTATTATTTAGTTATTATTTAGAGTCCCATTTTAGTTTGCAATTAAATGTTATTTTTGATGTTTCTTGTTCCTTGCCCTTTTCTCTAAATGTTTAGATTCAATGGTAATCTTGTGTAACTTTGCTCATTTCAGGCGCTAAAAATCAATTCCTCTTTCCTGTTTATCCTTCACAGAGTAAAAAAAGCTGAGCTAACACGTTCCTTCTTTTGATGTAATTTTGCTTCGTGTTCTAAATACAAATTTCGTTGTGCACGAAACACTTTGGTTTGCAATTCAACGTGACTTTTACTGTTTCTTGTTCCATGCCTTTATCTTTAGCTGTTCAGAGTCATTATATACTACAAATACTACATGCGTCTTCTATACTACAAACAATACGACCACTCCAGAAGGGGAGGGGGATACGTAACTTATGCTTTTGAAGTGTGCTTATAAATATGATGTCACTGATATGAATTCTTTTCAAAAATAAAGCCTATAAACGATCTTTTTAAACTCGGAACCTATCTAAAAGGCCGTATCAAGGGGGCGGGGTTAGATGGTTTAAACCTCCCCCTGAAATGTCGGTCTCGCTCTTACTAATGTAACAAGAATAAACATAAGCAAATTTTTGGTTACTTTTAAAGTTTTTTTTACTCTCCCCCCCCCCCCGAGAAATTTTTCGATACGTTCTTACCTATCTAAATGCCAGATAGGCCAGAAAATTCTTCAGGCCAGAAATTTTTCAGGCCAGAAAATCCCAAGGTGCCAGTTTTCAAAAAAAAAACATATGGACCCATTTTCAAGAAATTATTTATGCATAAATACATCTGAGGATATAAAATCGTCCTTCTAGACGGTTCGTACTAGTTTGAAGAAGGCTTGTCAATGGTTTCATATAATTCTGAAACGTTTCAAAATCCTCTGACATTGTTTTATGGTTTTACTTAATAAAGAAACAATTAATCGGCGACAGTTCTTTCATTTGCATCAGCTTATCGAAAAAGAGGCATTCAGAAACACTTCAAATGTTCAAAATTTAAAAGAACAACTTGAAAAATTCACTCTCAGTTGATAGTTTTCGATTTTTACTGAAAATATTATCAATAAGAAAATATTTTGCACAATACGGCATAAACTAAGTATAATTATTAAAATTACTTTTAAATATGAAAATAGAAATTAGTTACAATATACCATTTGTAGAACTTCATTGGATAAAAAGCTATATAATAATTTAATGTTTTGAGTTTAATACATTGCTACTTTCAGAATCATCTGTACAATTTTTGAAATGCTGAATTGATTGATTGTCGATACCCTGATCTTCATCAATCAGCATGCAAACTGGTGTTGAAACCAAAACTTCTCAAATCAAACTTTGCGTGGTAACGAACTGTAAGTGAGGAGCGACCCGGCTCAATGGTAAACGAAACTCTTGAGAAAGGGGTTTTGATACCAGTAGAAGTATCAAAAGAATCAGATTTTAATGCTGATTTCAAATATACAAGTTTCTTAAAGTTTAGTCCTACCCATCAAAAGTTACGCGCCTGAGAAAATTTTTCTGATTTTCGAAAAAAGGGGGAAAGACCCCCTAAACGCTATAGAATCTTAATGAAAACCACACCATCATATTCAGCGTATCAGAGAACCCTATTGTAGAGGTTTCAAGCTCTTATCTAAAAAAATGTGGAATTTTGCCAGAAGAAAGATCGCGGATGCGTGTTTATTTGTTTTTTTTTTCCCAGGGGTGATTGTATCGACCCAGTGGCCCTAGAATATCGTGGGAGGGCTCATTGGAACGGAAATTAAAAGTTCTAGTGCCCTTTTTCCAAAGTCACCTGATCAAAATTTTGAGATAGCCATTTTGTTCAGCATGGTCGAAAATATGACAACTATGTCCTTTAGGATGACTTATCCCCCAAAGTCCTCGGGGGGAGGGCTGAAAGTTTTGAAGTTTACCCAATGTTAAAATATAGTATTTGTTATTGGGAAGTATACAGACGTTTTCAGGGGGGATTTTTTCTGGTAGTGGGGGAGGGGGTGGGGGGTCGAGGGTTATGCGGGAGGATCTTTCCGTTACGGAAGTTTTCATGGGGGAAGGGACATCGCTATGAAGGGGAAGCTGGATTTCCATCATTATTTAAAAAAAATCAGAAATTAAAAAAACAAAACAAGTTTTCAACTGAAAGTAAGGAGCAACATCAAAACTTAAAACGAACAGAAAATATAACGTATATGATTGGGTTCACCCCCTAGTCAATACCTCGCTCTTTAAGCCAAAGATTTTTTAGTATTTTCATAAGAGCTATTTATTCTAATTAACGGCCTTTGTGATTAAGCGGTCATTTTTACAGAATTGGAACAAAATTCGAGCTTTAGCTTAAAGAGCAAGGTATTGACCAGGGGGCGAACCCCCTAATATACGTATTAAAAATATATGAATATAGAATTTCGTTACGAAAGTTAATTCCTAAGTTACGTATATTTATTGGTAACAAAAACGTTCGTAAATAAATTTAAACAAGTTTCGAGATAGCCATTGAACCAAATAAAAGTAAAATTAATATACAAGTTTTGTTTTAATTATTCAGGTACGGTGAGCCAAAATCAAAACCTGCATTAATTCAATGACTTTCAAAAACTAAATAAAAAAAACAAGCTTTTTAACTGAAAGTAAGGAACGATGTTAAAACTTAAAACAAACAGAAATTATTCCGTATATGAAAGGGGCTGTCCCCTCCACAACGCCTCGCTCTTTACGCTAAAGTTTTACTTTCTCACAACTCTATCTTTTTAAACAATAAAAAACTTTAGCGTAAAGAGCGAGGCATTGATGAGGGGACAGCCCCTTTCATATAAGAAATAATTTCTGTTTGTTTTAAGTTT
Source organism: Artemia sp. Qi Xiang Cuo (assembly GCF_049724085.1). Taxonomy (NCBI): domain Eukaryota; kingdom Metazoa; phylum Arthropoda; class Branchiopoda; order Anostraca; family Artemiidae; genus Artemia; species Artemia sp. Qi Xiang Cuo. Next base: position 61,324,588 of record NC_142807.1, on the reverse strand, counting down.
TAACATCGTTCCTTACTTTCAGTTAAAAAAACTTGTTTTTTTTTATTTAATCTATTGAAAGAGCTGTAGCCCTAATTTATATTGGAGTGGTGTAATACACAGGTTTTGCACCGGACCAAACAGTTTTGTAACGTTTAAATTGTTAAAACGTAACTCTTAATATGAAAGTCCCTTTTCAGGCGAGGTACCCTTATTTCGCTACAATGAGTGCCACTTAGAAGGAGGAGGGGCTTGTTAACTATATGTTTTGAAAAATATCTTTTAATGTAATCCCATTCATTCATTAGCAAAAATCGAGCTGATTCCGGTACAATTTTCCTTTTTTTTGAGCAATTTTGAATGACCCTTTCTTCTCATGCAATTAAAATAAAATTAAACCATTAAATTGGTCTTCATTCACCTTTTTTAAACAAAAATCACAGAAAATGTAGAGTAGTGAAACAAATAAGGTGCATATTATGCACAGGGTGCATAATATGCACCCTGTTTGCTCAAGTTCTAACAAGGTGTGCCTTAGTTAGTTTTCAATTTGACATTGATTTGGATACAATTAAATGAAAAGAATAAGTTTTTTCTACTGAAAGTAAGGAGCAACATTAAAACTTAAGAGGAACAGAAATTGTTCCATATATGAAGGAGACTGCCCTTTCCTCAATGCCGCTCTTCGCCCTAAAGTTTTTAAAGAGCTTTTAAAATAGGGTTCAGGTTCTAATTACCCGGCCTTTTTGTTTCAGAAATTGTTCTTAAAGAATTGAGAGAAAAGGTCAAATCTTAGCGTAAAGAGCGGAGCATTGATAACAGGGCAGTCCCCTTCATATACAAAATTATATCTCTTCGTTTTAAGTTGTAATGTTGCTCCTTGCTTTCGGTAAAAAAAAACTGTTTCTTTTCCATTTAATTTTGATAAAAAGAAGGCAACCAATCAAACAGTTCGTGGGAACGAACTGTAAGTAAGGAGCGACCTGGCTCAATGGTAACCGAAACTCTAAACAACGGAATTTTGATACCAATAGATACATCAAAAGAATTAAATTTTAATTCTGATTTCAAATATATAAGTTTCATCAAGTTTAATCTTACCCATCAAAAGTTACGCGCCTGAGAAAATTTGGCTGATTTTCGAAAAAAAGGGGGAAAGACCCCTAAAAGATATAGAACCTTAATGAAAATCACACCATCATATTCAGCGTATCAGAGAACCCTACTGTAGAGGTTTCAAGCTCCTATCTATAAAAATGTGGAATTTTCCATTTTTTGCCAGAAGAAAGATCACGGATGCGTGTTTATCTTTTTTTCTTTTTTTTTCTTTTCCCCTGGGGTAATTGTATTGACCCAGTGGTCCTAGAATATCGTCGGAGGGCTCATTAGAATGGAAATTAAAAGTTTAATTTTAAACTTTTAATTTTAAAGGGCTCATTAGAATGGAAGCAGTGGAAAACTGTGACTACTAACATTTCTTAAAGTTAGCAAATCGTTTTATTAGTTTCTGTAGACATCTCCAGATAAAGGCGTATTTTGAATCCTAATATGTTCTTTCGCGTGAATGTTTTCTGTTTTTAGCTTCATAATACCTCCCCTCACCCCAAAGAAATATGAATAGGATTCGTGTTCATATGAAATAACGCTCCACTCATAAGTCAAAAATTGATTCACTATATTTAATGTTTTACCAAAGAGATTCATTCAAAATTCTAGATACGCACTTTGGTTCAAAATAGTCAAATGGTTTAGTAAACCGTAATATTGCCAGGGCCCACAGACACTAGGGCAAAGTCTATAAATAATGGAAATCGGTAATAGTTTAAAAATTGACAGTGCGCCAACTACGGTAGCTCCCCTGTGTCATAGAGTCTCACCTGTTCCGTGATAGAAATTGCCCTTGCTAAAAAGGAAATAATTATAGAACATGAAAGAAGGCCTGCTATATATAAAATAATATTAGCGGGAAATTTCACAAGGACAAGTTCATCCTGAAATGGATGAAATGCTCCAGAGTCCATTTTGAAATTTCCAAAATTTCCATAAGTTTCTTTTCGCAATAACACTGCACTATCAAGATTAAGTGACAATATTAAACATAAATGACATTATTTAATTCTAAAATATTTTTAAATCGCTTTTTCAAACTCCTGTTTACCATGGGCCGTCGGTCACCCTTTACTAGGTTGCAAGTTCCGATGGGAAAATGATAATAGAAAGAAGATAAATAAAAAACGCGGTAATCAAACGGGGAAACGGGGAAACGGGAAAGGGGGCAATCAAACTAAACTTTTGGTTGTCTTAGAAAGCTCGATTTCCTGGTAAAAATTTTATTGTACCATTTGAGTTCGTAGCAATGAATAAATCTTTGGCTTACATTCCGGTGAAGATTTTTTTTTTCTGCATGAACTTTTGTAATGTGTGATTATTTCATCTGCACCTATGTATATTCCTAAGAAAAGTTTTTTCAAAATCATTTTACTCCCAAATATGCTCCACTAATGCAGTGTTTTTTCCATATTTTGCTATTCGTTATTACTGATAAATAAGCTACTGGTTAGATTTTCCTCTTCCCTAGTTTAACAAAAAACTGTGCCTCACATCTTAACTCTGATAAGTCAGTCATAAGTTTTATGTTTGAAAATTAAGCAAACGGGAATTAAGCAATCAATTCGAAAATCGCAAATGGCCTAAATAATTTTTTCTATATATGATTTAAAGGTCTATATATTTTTTCTTTAGCGTGAGTAATTTTCATTTTATGAAAGTGTGACTAAAGTTTAACCTAAGTATATCCTTCAAATAAACTTTGTAACAAAAAATAAGATGTATTCTCTTTCTTTAGCAACTGTTGTGGTTTTTGTGAAATCCCTGACTAATGACGACAGTTGAACGCATTTTGTAGAAAGGCTGTATTTTATTCCCTATAATAATCAAAAACCAAATAGTTCTTGGTAACAAACCGTAAGTAAGGAACGACCCGGCTCAATTTTAACCGAAACTCTAAAAAACGGAATTTTGATACCTGTAGATACATAAAAAGAATCGGATTTTCATGCTGATTTCAAATATATAAGTTTTGTCTTACCCATCAAAGGTTCCGAGCCTGAGAAAATTCTCCTGATTTTCGAAAAATTCTCCTGAGTTACCGAGCCTTAAAAAAACTGCATTATTTTAGGTAAAAGGGGGAATGACCCCTTAAAACTTATAGAATCTTATTGAAAATCAAACCATCAGATTCAGCGTAATAGAAAACCCTACTGTAGATGTTTCAAGCTCCTATCTTCAAAAATGTAGAATTTTGTACTTTTTGCCAGAAGAAAGATCCTAGATGCGTGTTTATTTGTTTTTCTTCTTTTTTTTCGGTTATTTTTTTTCCCAGGGGTGATCGTATCGATCCAGTAGTCCTAGAATATCGTGAGAGGTAACGGAAATTATTAGTTCTAGTGCCCTTTTTAAGTGACCAAAAAATGGAGGGCAACTAGGCCCCCTCCCACGCTCATTTTTTTCTCAAAGTCACCCAATTAAAATTTTGAGATAGCCATTTTGTTCAGGATAGTCGAAAATCTAATAAATATGTCTTTTGGGATGACTTAATTCCCCAGAGTTCCCAGGGGAAGGGCTGCAAGTTATGAACTTTGCCTATTGCTTACATATTGTATTGGTTATTGGGAAGTATACAGACATTTTCAGGAAGGATTTTTTTCCTGGGGGGGGGGGGGGCTGGAGGAGGGGGTTACTCGGGAAAATCTTTCCGTGGAGGATGTTTCTTTGGGGTAAGGGACATTTGTATGAAGGGACGCCGGATTTCCAAGCATTATTCAAAAAGCGAACAGAAATTAAATTAAAAAAAAACAAGTTTTTTCAACTGAAAGTAAGAAGCAACATTAGAAATTAAAACGAACAGAAATTATTACGTATATGAAGGGGTTCTCCCCCAAGTCAATACCTCGCTCTTTATGCTACAGTTTTTTTTAGTGCTTTCAAAAGAGCTATCTATTCTAACTAAACGGCCTTTGTGATTCAGGGGTTTGTGAATTAATTTTTTTTTAAACTTTTAACGTAAAGAGCGTGATATTGAATAAGGGGAGAACCCCCTCATATACGTAATAACATATACGTAATAAAAAAAAACAATAAAAAAAAACAAGCGATACGGCTCAATAGTAATCGTAACTTTTAAAAACGAAATTTTGATGTCAATAAATGTATCAAAAGAATGGGCTTATAATGCTGATTCTAAAATATAAATTATATTAAGTTTAGTATTACTCATCAAAGGCTATGAGCCTGAGAAAATTTACCCGATTTTTTAAAGAGGGGGGAAACATCCCCTACAAGTGTAAGAATTTTGATGAAAATCACACCGTCAGATTCAGCGTATCAAAAAACTCTATTACATAGGTTTCAAGCTCATATCTGCAAAAATATGCAACTATTTTTTGCCAGAAGAAAATATACGAATATAGAAGTTCGTTACGTAAGTTAATTTATAAATTACGTCAGAATCAAATTTAGAGACTGCCATTTAGCAAAAGAAAAGTAAAATTTTAATGCAAATTTTGTATACTTATTCAATGACGGTGAGCCAAAATAAAAGCTGCATTAACTCAAAAACGTTCAGAAATTAAATAAAAAAACAAGTTTTTTTAACTGAAAGTAATGAGCAACATTAAAACTTAAAACCAACAAAAATTATTCCATATATGAAAGGGGCGCTGTATGCTCCTCAACGCCTCGCTCTTCACGCTAGAGTTAGACTCTTTCTCACAACTTTAATTTTTAAAACAAGAAAAAACTTTAGCGTAAAGAGCGAGGCGTTGAGGAAAGGACAGCCCTTTTCATATACAGAATAATTTCTGTTTGTTTTAAGTTTTAATATCGCTCCTTACTTTCAGTTTAAACAACTTGTTTTTTTATTTAATTCAACCAGGAAAGAATCAATATTGAAATCAGTTACAAGTTTTTCAACTAAAATATTGTGGTTAACAAGGTCAACTGCTTTTTGAAGGTCAATGGAAATTAAATTTAGCCAGCAACTAAGTTTATATTAGAAAAAATCTCTTGATTTATTTAAACTGTAAGAGCAAAAGTAGTAATAGTAGTAGTCCTGAAAGTTTCAAAGTAATACTTCTAGTCATTCTCTGTGTATTGCAGAAGTTTCTAATTGGCAACCATACACATATTGGCTTTTGGTTTAGCTTAAAGCAGTATTTAGTTTTAAAGCATAATGGTACATTTGCATAATTGTGAGGGGAGAGGTTTGACATACCCCATATCCCTGAGACACAGCTGCTGGATTGTTCTACTATACTGAACAAAACGGCTGTTTAAAAATTTTGATTGGATGTGTTTGGAAAATAAATAGGCTTGGGAGGAGGACTTCTTGTCGTCCAATCTCTTTTGACTCTTTTAAAGGGCACTAGAGCTTTTAAACTTGAATAAATTATCTCCTTTAAAAGTTTCAGTGATATTTCTTGCTATTATATTTCAGTGCTGCCTATGTTTTTGCTTATATGCCGTTTTGAAAACCTGCATGCATATAATGTTTTCGTTTAATTGAAACTCCTCCTAAACAATTCCTATAAGTTTCACCTTATAGGAAGTTTCACCCTTAGCATCATTAGTTACAATAACTATAGCGGTAGGATTAATAGTATATGTTTTGCCTTTTGGTGATTTGAACATTATTCTCATCAAGTCCTGGAAGTCTTTACTTAATACAATTAGCCGCTGCTATAACATTGCTGATATATCCTTTTGATAAGCTGTATATTTATACTCTTGTGATTTGATCTTATTGATCTTAGCCTTACAAGCAGTTGCAATAGAAGCAGTAGTTGAAATAGTAGCAGTAGTAGTAGCAAATATAGCAGTGATAGCAACATTAGTAGTAGTATACACATATTGCCTTTTGGTCAATTGATCTTCCACCTTAAGTATTTTCTGAAAGTTTCAACTTAATTCTCGGATCCATTCTTAAGATTGATCTTTTGACAATGTACATGCACATAGTGTCTTTTGATTTAGTTCAAATTTCACCTTAATACTTTATAGTAGTGGTGGAAGTTGTAGTAGTAGTAGTAGTAGTAGCGTACATATAATACCTTTTTTTGTTAATTGATCCTCTCCCATATAATTTGCTGAAAGCTCCAAATTAATATACTCAGTCGTTCCCGAGTTACTCCCTTTTGACAGCCCGTATACACATAACATGTTTTGATTTAATTCAAAACTTCCCCCAAACTTCTCTGAAAGGCTCACCTGGATACCCTTTGTGTTTTTGGAAAATAAAGGACAAACTGACATATATTTTTCTCAATAACATTTACTATGTGTAAGCAGTGTACGAATTACCTAACTTACAGCCCTTGTTCTTGGTACTGTGAGGGGTTGACGTCCCCAGAGACATAATTACAGGATTTTTCAACAATGCTGAAGAAAGTAGACGTCTCAAAATTTTGATTGGGTGCTTGTTTTGGAAAATAATGGTCGTGGACGTGGTGGGGCGGCTAGTTGCCGTCAATTTATTTTTGACTCTTAAAAAGACCATTACAACTTCTAATTTCCAGTCAAATGAGCCCTATACAAAGTTTGTACGATCACAAATTCCATAAAAACCTTATATGCCTTTTAAGCATAAATTAAAACCCTTGCACCCAGGCTCGGAGGGACTATTTTAACCCCAAAATCGTTTTATATGATCTTTAGACTATTTTGAACAAAATAGTATATCAAAATTTTAATCGTGTGTATTTAGGGAAAAGAAGCCGTCGAGTGGGACTAGTTGCTCTCCTATCACTTTTGACTCTTAAAAAGAACACTAGGACTTCTGATTTCCAATTAAATAAGCCATATCCAAAGTTTATACAACCACCCTTTCCATAAAAAACCTTAATGTTAACGAGGGGGCAACTAATATAGCTTATAGCCCTTGCCCTGAGGGCCGTGAGTAGGGGTTGTCATCCCCAAAGATATAATTACTGGATCTTTCAAATATGCTTAAAAAAATGGTTGTTTCAAAATTTTGATCGTATTTGTTTGTGGAAATGATCGGTGAGGGGGGGGGGGGCTGGTTGCCCTCCAATCATTTCCGAATATTAAAAAGAACCCTAGAACTTTCAATTTCCAATCCAATGAACCTTCTCCGAAGTTTGTGTGACCCACCTTTCAATAAGAACCTTCTATGCCCCCGGGGCATAACTTACAACCCTTAGCATGAGGGCTATTGGGGCGGGGTAATCTTCAAAGACATTTATACTGGATCTTTTAACTACGCTAAACAAAATGGCTATCTCAAAGTTTTGATTTGATATATTTGGAGAAATGATGGGCGTGGGCTACCCTCCCGTCACTTTCGACTATCAGAATGGGTAATAGAACTTGCAATTTCCAATTTAATGAGTCCCTTTCGAAGTTTCAGCGACAACTCTTTCTCTACGAATTGCCCTGGTTAAAAAAATTTATAAAACATAAAATCGCGAAGAAAAGAAGAAAACGAGGACAATAAACAGCAAGTGAAAAAATTGAAACATTATGCAAATATTTCGGTCAAGACCTCCGGTTGACCGTTCTCAGTGCAGAATAAAACTGATAAAAATATAAAAAATCAAACCTTACAACAAAACTAAATAGGATGACCCTTTTTATCCGAAAGGGTCATCCTATTTTAGTTGCTACCACGCTTGAGGCGTTGTAATTAATACGATAACTTTTTTTTTAAATAATTGAAGCACACGAATGTGAATCTCTCTGAAGAATATTCACCACCGGTCTAAAATCGTATATCAACAAATTATTCAAAAGTTGCCTTGCCCTAGTATTCTCACGTGACAATACTAGATCCATGGTTAAATCCCCAAGAAAAACAGATTGCGCCGTTGTTTCAGTGTGAAGCTGATCTCTCAAAGTTGGAAAAAAAACTTCAAATTACCTGACAGCCGCTAATAAACCGCCTAAGTATTAAAGTTTTTTATAAATGCTTTTCATTTGAATTCAAAGGCCCTTATATTCGAGCAGTATTTCGTAAAGAATCTTGACAAAATGTCAAACTTTAGCGCAAAGACCGAAGGTTGAGGAAGGGACAGCCCTGTTTTGATATACAGAATAATGTTTGTTCGTTTCAAGTTTTGATGTTGCTCCTTAGTTTCAGCTGAAAAAAACTTTTTTTTTATTTAATTTCTGAACGTTTTTCAATCATGCCAGGAAATCCCTTTCCCCTTAAGGAAAGTTCTCCCTTAGAACCCCTTTAGTAAATCCTTCCCAAAAGGTCCTTATAATTCCTAATAGCAAATACCATAGTGAACAATGGGTAAATTGCTTAACTTACATCCCATTCCCCAGTAACTATTGGGGGTCACGTCATCCTCAAAGGTATAGTTAATTGTTTTAGAGCTAGTTGCCCTCCAATCTTTTTGAGTACTTAAAAAGGTCACTAGAACTTTCTCTTCACGTTCGCATGTGTTCTCTTTCAAACTTCAAAGACCATTGGTTCTATACGATCAACCTTAAAAAAAAACAAACAGATAAACACCCATCCGTGATCTTTCTTCTGGCGAAAATTGCGAAATTAAACATTTTTGTAAAGAGGAACTTGAAACCTCTGCAATATGGTTCTCTGATATGTTGTGCCTGATGGCTGACTTTGACTTTTGATGGGGTGTTTCCTCATTTTTTGAAATTCAGGCCAATATTCTTAGGGTCGTAGTTTTTTATGGATAACCTTATAATTAATGGATTTTACATATTTGGAATGAGCACAAAAAGCCTATTCTTTTGATGTAACTAACGTTACCAAAAATTCCCTTTTTTAAAGTTTTGGTTACTATTGGGCCGAGTCACTTTTAACACTTTGTTACCGCGATTTGTTTAAGACTTTACTTTCAAAAGTAGATGTAATTAATGAGCTCATTTTATCAAAGTATTATTAAACAAAAATTAAAATTTGATTTAAAGAGTTGGGTTTAAGGGGTAGTAGCTCGCACTGCGTTTAGGGTCACGTTGGTGTTGGTATTAAAAACGACAAAAATTGAGTAAGAAGAAAATAGTAAAAAAATGAAAGGAAAGAGTGACATTAAAGCTTGAAATACAGAAAAAGCATTTCTGTACAAGGGGAGAGAATTCTATATATTTCTGTATACTCAACCTTCCGATCCCTAAGCTAAAGTTGAACTTTTCCCCCTAGGGCTGTGAGAACGACTGCTATAGACAAAAGTGGTTGGAATTTAACAGAAAGTATTTTTGATAATATCTCAAGAATAAAAGAGCCTATTGATGCGCATTTGCTTTAAACAATACAGGTTATAATTAAAGTGTTTTAAAAAGCAATTGGCTGCACTTTTACTGCAATCATAAATGTATATGCGCAATACAACTTTAGTGTAATTGGGGGAAGAGAAGAGGGTAGCCATTTTTACACACATAACATTTTCTGTTCGTTTTAGGTTCGTTTTAGGTCACTCTTTATTTTCATTTGAAAAAAAAACTAACTTTTTCATTTAATACATTAATAAATGAGGTATTTTTTTTAAGAAAAAAAGAAAACCTTTTTTTTTGTTTTTAAGAAAGAAAGGTTTTATTCATAAGCAATAAATATAACAGAGACTGAAAAAGGGGTTGAATTTAATTTGGACCTCAAGCTTTCAATAAAGATAATCTGATTTTTTCAAAATTTAGGGTGGAGAGGAAAGAAGAAACCTAGGGGTAATTTCAGCTCAACCACCCTACCATCCTGTTGGCACCCATGATGAAAGATCGGCAGCACCCTTCATATACAGAATAATTTCTGTACATTCTCTGTCTCAACGTTGCTCTACTTTCATCAACAAAAATTAACTAAACCTCTAATATCTAGTGTGCATCTGCTAAAAACTTTATAGTCACTAATATCAGTGCATAATAGTCTTTTATTTTGTGTGAACCATGTAAATGTTAAGGGATGGATATGCCACCGCCACCGCTAGAAATATGGCCTTTAAAATTAGGAAGATATTTGGATAGTTTTTAAACAGTTCTAAACCGATTTGCAATCTCGGAACTTTCAAAACATATAAAATTGGTCCTATTCAGGCAATGTCTTATAGCAGAAAAGTGTAGTAAATGGCACTTTGCTGTGGCGCTATTTCTTTGGTTGCTTTAAATAGAACCAGAAGTTGATTTATTTGTTCAAATAAGGCCTCTGCTATATTTTACCACTGAATTGGCACGACCACTATTGAAAAAAACAAAATATATCCGTAGCCATTTTCTCGGAAAAATACAGAATTTCTTGTTTTGTAGGTATGAGCTTGGAAAATTCTTGGAAAGGTTGTGTCCAGGGTTAATTTGGAAATGTTTCTGAGATGTTTGTTGCTTAATTGTGGAAATTTTTGTCAATATTATCCCTTTTTGGGTGTGGTTTACCCTCTTCCTTATATTATGTAAATTTTCTTTTTATAATTTAATTGGATGGATGACTTTAAAGTTTGTGATACATAAACTGACAGGAATAATTCAGCAGATGATTTTGTGGGTAAAGAAATATTTAGAAACATGTACCACCGGGATCCATCACCGAACAATCAGTGAATGTGACTGATCACAATGTATATAAGAAGTAAAAGCAACCATGTGATCAATAATGCAAACAGAACAAAATACGAAATGCTAGTTGCCGGAGCCACATAGGTTCAACTTAGTCCAGGACTTTTAGCTAAAAAAAGGGTCGAACCCGGACAAAATTGCAATATAAACGAAAATGGTACCAAAATGATCAAAAAAAAATTCTGTACAACATACTAAAAGTCCCCATAAATCCGAGTTGGGCGAGTACCCGAAAAACAGGGGAAAAGGGGGAGAAGTGGGGGAAAATGGGAAAAATGCCGAACATGCCCAGAAAATAGTTTAAAGTGAGTTTTCTGAGGTTTTCACATACGCTGATTACGAAATTGACATCTAAAATTCAGTATAGAAAAAGAATACTACGGAAAACGGGGGAACAGGGGAAAGAGGGGAGAAAAGAGAAGAATACAGGGTAGGGGTAGAAAGCGGTTTGAAAGATATTTTCCGGGGTATTCCTATCTGGTGATTACGAAATTGAGAACTAAAATGATATAAAAAAATTGATTAACATAAAACGGGGAAATGGGGGGGGGGAGGGAGGGAGGGGAAAAAGGGAAATATACAAGGTAGGGGTAGAAAGCATGTGGAAATGTTTACAAATGTTAATACAGGAGATCTATAGAGGTTCGGCTACCTCATAGGTTCGGAAAAGGCAAAAAAAAACTCGAGAAAGAAATATAGAAAGATACTGAAATCACTTTATTCCGTATTCCTGGCCGTTATTAACACGTGCGTGGTTTCGTCAACATAATCCTGTTCTAATTCGACATTCAGTAAAAGAAGCAAGGTAGACTAGTCACCGCGGAGTTTCAGTGCCGACGACAAAACCCATCCTGACGGAATGACATCTAACGGATCCAATAGTCCCCAGTCTGCGATTTTTTTGTTAAGTAAAGCATAATTTTGCGTATCGGCAACTCTTCTTTCAGTACTAAGCCACGTTTAATTCATTATTTCCCGTAGGGGCCTTGTTTTTTGTTTTTTTTTGCGTTTTGTCAATATTAAGCAAGAGTAACATCTAGTTTTCGGAGACGGTCATTCGCGAGGGCGCACAATCTCGAACGGTCCGAAATCCTTTAGAGAGTTAAGTTAACCGTGCAAATGGTGCTGATGAAAGATAAAGCTCTTTGGGAACCCTGCTGCTGTATCAGAAGTGGAAAATTTCATGTCATGGAGAGCTGACACTGTAATGTCAGCTATCAATGGTTAAAATTCAACACTTCTGTTTGAGCAGCAGGGAGACATGGTAGAAATGATATTCAAGGTATCTGTCCTATTTTTACCGAAACTGGGACATATCAAGCGATGATGACACATCCGTTGTTCTGACTGCGAAAGGAGCACTATCGGCGAGCACAGCAAGCAAAGACAGAGGCGACCAGATTGCTGCAGAACCAGGTCAGATTGTTCATAAAGCATGCCGAAAAGATTATTGCCGTCAAAGTACCATTTATTCCTTGAAACGGACAAGTGAAGAACCTATCTCTAACGAGATTCCGAGAAAAGTGAGATCTCAAGATTTCTTTAACGTGCAGGTCATGTTGCGTTTTTTGCAACTCTGAAGTGGGGTTCGAGAAGTCGATAAGAAAGGGGGCCAACGGCGAGTGCGTGAAAGCAGCCACGACAGAGCTTAGACACTCAGTGGTGCGGGCATGTGAAAGTAGAGGCAAAGACAATTGGGTGACGACTGTTTTCGGAAGGATTAATTGCATTATTTCTGATCTCCATGTTGCAGATGCAGTTTACCCTAAATGATGCTATGTGAGCTTTAAGACAAACAAAAGCATGCCAAAACGGTAAAAAGAAGAGAAAGAAAACTATTCTGCCAAGGCGGAAAGACCAGCCGAAACAGAGAAGGGAGAAGCTTTTGAAAAGTCTCTAGAGCACTTTAAAAGTATAGAAGACCAACACTTTACTCTTAGTGATGTCGCAGAAAAGATGAATTTTTTGCTTGGGGCGGTGAAGCTTACAGTGTGAAGCACATCCAACGTCTTTTGCTTGAAAGCTACGGGGATCGTGTGCTTATCACGGATTTGCCTGGGAAAATTCAAAGGGATAGCGCCCTTTTAAATAGTCAAAAGTGATTAGAGGGAGACTCCCCCCCCCCCCGCCCCTCCTTCCCCCAAATACATCCAATCAAAATTTTGAGATAGCCATTTTGTTCAGCGTAGTTAATTTTCTGATAGAAAATATGTTTTTGTGGAGGACACTCCCCCACAACCCTCAGGGCAAGGGTTTTAAATTATGCTCTGAGGGCATATAAGAACGATCTTGGCACAATGTACCACGTTTTATTTTTTTCTTTAGAACAGGGCACTTCATATGGAAGGGGTCGTCTCAGAAAATTCAAAAGGGCTCATTCGATTGAAAATTGAGAGTTCTAGTGCCCTTTTTAATAGTCGAAAGTGATTGGAGGGCTACTAGCCCCCACGCACATCATTCCCCCAAACACATTCAGTCAAAATTTTGAGATAGCCATTTTGTTCAACGTAGTTGATTTCTAAATAAAAAATATATTTTTGAGGAGGACACTCCACCAAAACCCTTGGGGCAAGGGTTTTAATTTATGCCCTGGGGGCAAATAAGGTTTTTATAGAACGCGATGTCTTAGAAACTTCAAAAAGGGCTCATTCGATTGGAAATTCAAATGGCTAGAGCCCTTTTTAACAGTCGAAAGTGATTAGAGGGCAACTAGCCCTTCCCCCACACCCATCAGTCCCCCAAACACATCCAATCAAAATTTTGGGACAGCCATTTTGTTCAGTGTAGATGATTTCCAGATCGGAAATATGTTTTTGAGGAGAACACTCCCTCAGAGCCCTCAGGGCAAGGGTTTTAAGGTATGCCCTGGCGGCATATAAGGTTTTTATTGAAGGCGTTGTTGTAAAAACTTCAAAGAAGGCTCTTTCGATTGAAAATTACCCTTTTTAATAGTCGAAAGTTGTTGGAGGTCAACTAGCCCCCCCCCACGCCCATCATTTCCCCAAACGCATCCAATCAAAATTTTTAGATAGCTATTTTGTTCAGCGTAGTTTATTAATGTAGCATAGCGGCGCATTTGTACATAAGCAGTCATTTAACCCTAATCATAGGTAGCACGCTAGCGCTGTCTAAGTAAAGAACGATGTGGGCACAATGTGTTTTTTTTCTTTTCTCCATAAGGAACTTCGTATCGAAGGAGTTGTCGTAAAAACTTCGAAAAGGGCTCATTCGATTGGAAATTGGGGTGACTAGTGCCCTTTTTAATATTCGAAAGTGATTGGAAGGCAACTCGCCCCCCCCCAAGCCCATCATTCCCCCAAACAAATCCAATCAGAATTTTGAGATAGCCATTTTGTTCAGCGTACTTGATTTCCTGATAGAAAATATGTTTTTGAGGAGGAAACTCCCCAACAACCCTCGGGGCAAGGGTTTTAAGTTATGCCCTGAGGGCATATAAGAACGATCAATGTACTACGTTTTATTTTTTTCCTTTAGAGCAGGGCACTTCATATGGAAGGGGTCATCGTAGAAAATTCAAAAGGGGCTCATTCGATTGAAAATTGAGAGTTCTAGTTCCTTTTTTAATAGTTGAAAGTGATTGGAGGGCAACTAGCCCCCACGCCCATCATTCCCCCAAACTCATCCAATCAAAATTTTGAGATAGCCATTTTGTTCAACGTAGTTGATTTCCAAATAAAAAATATATTTTTGAGGAGGACAATCCCCCAAAACCCTCAGGGCAAGGGTTTTAAATTATGCCCTGGGGGCATATAAGGTTTTTATAGAAGTCAATGTCGTAGAAACTTCAAAAGAGGCTCATTCGATTGGAAATTCAAAGGGCTAGTGACCTTTTTAATAGTCAAAAGTGATTGGCGGGCAACTAACCCCCCACGCTCATCTTTCCCCCAAACACATCCAATAAAAATTTTCAGATAGCCATTTTGTTCAGCGTAGTTGATTTCAAGATAGAAAATATATTTTTGAGGAGGACACTCTCCACAAACCTCAGGGCAAGGATTATAAGTTATGCCCTGGGGGTATATAAGGTTTTTATTGAAATCTTTGTCGTAAAAACTTGAAAAGGGGCTCATTCGATTTGAAATCCAAAGGGACAGTACCCTTTTTAATAGTCAAGAGTGATTTGAGGGCAACTAGCCCCCCACCCCTCAAACATCATTTCCCAAACACATCCAATCAAAATTTTGAAATAGCTGTGGGGGAGAAGAACACTCCCCCACAGCCCTCGGGGCAAGAGTTTTAAGTTCTGCCCTGGGGGCATATGAGGTTTTTAAAGAAGGCGTTGTCGTAGAAACTTCAAAAAAAGCTCATTCGATTGTAAATTCAAAGGGCTAGTGCTCTTTTTAGCAGTCAAAAGTAATTGGAGGGCAACTAACCCCCCCCCACGCTCATCATTCCCCCAAACATATCCAATAAAAATTTTGAGATAGCCATTTTGTTCAGCTTAGTTGATTTCCAGATAGAAAATATATTTTGAGGAGGACATTCCCTACATCCCTCAGGGCACGGATTATAAGTTATGCCCTGGGGGCATATAAGGTTTTTGTTGAAATCTTTGTCATAGAAACTTGAAAAAGGGTCATAGGATTTGAAATTCAAAGGGATAGTACCCTTTTTAATAGTCGAAAGTGATTGGAGGGCAACTAGCCCCCCCCCCACGCCCCTCCTTCCCTCAAACAAATCCAATCAGAATTTTGAGATAGCCATTTTGTTTAGCGTACTAGATTTCCAGATAGAAAATATTTTTTTGAGGAGGACACTCCCCAACAACCCTCGGGGCAAGGGTTTTAAGTTATGCCCTGAGGGCATATAAAAACGATCTTGGCACAATTTACTACGTTTTATTTTTTTCCTTTAGAGCAGGGCAATTCATATGGAATTGGGTCATCGTAGAAAATTAAAGAGGGGCTCATTCGATTGAAAATTGAGAGTTCTAGTGCCCTTTTTAATAGTCGAAAGTGATTGGAGGGCAACTAGCCCCCAAGCCTATCATTCCCCCAAACACATCCAATCAAAATTTTGAGATAGCCATTTTGTTCAACGTAGTTGATTTCCAAATAAAAAATATATTTTTGAGGAGGACACTCCCCCAAAACCCTCAGGGCAATGGTTTTAAATTATGCCCTGGGGGTATATAAGGTTTTTATAGAAGGCGATGTCGTAGAAACTTCATAAAAGCCTCATCCAATTGGAAATTCATTGGGTTAGTGCCCTTTTTAATAGTCGAAAGTGATTAGATTGCAACTAGCCCCCTCCCACGCCCATCATTCCCCCAAACACCTCCAATCAAAATTTTGAGATAGCCATTTTGTTCAGCGGAGTTGATTTCCACATAGAAAATATGTTTTTGAGGAGACACTCCCCCACAACCCTGAGGGAAAGGGTTTTAAGTTATGCCCTGGGGGCATATAAGGTTTTTACAGAAGGTGTTGTCGTAGAAACTTCAAAACAGGCTCATTCGATTGGAAATTCAAAGGGCTGATACCTCTTTTAATAGTCGAAAGTGATTGGGGGCAACTAGCCCCCCCACGCCCATCATTTCCCCAAACACATCCAATCAAAATTTTTAGATAGCTATTTTGTTCAGCGTAGTTTATTAATGTAGCATAGCGGCGTATTTGTACATAAGCAGTCACTTAACCCTAATCATAGGCAGCACGCTAGTGCTGTCTAAGTAAAGAACGATGTGGTCACAATGTGTTTTTTTTTTCTTTTCTCCATAAGGAACTTCGTATCGAAGGAGTTGTCGTAAAAACTTCGAAAAGGGCTTATTCGATTGAAAATTGGGGTGGCTAGTGCCCTTTTTAATAGTCGAAAGTGATTGGAGGGCAGCTAGCCCCAACCCCCCCACGCCCATCATTCCCTCCAACCAATCCAATCAGAATTTTGAGATAGCCATTTTGTTCAGCGTACTTGATTTCCAGATAGGAAATATGTTTTTGAGGTTGAAACTCTCCAACATCCCTCGGGGCAAGGGTTTTAAGTTATGGCCTGAGGGCATATAAGAACGATGTACTACGTTTTATTTTTTTCCTTTAGAGCAGGGAAATTCATATGGAAGGGGTCATCGTAGAAAATTCAAAAGGGGCTCATTCGATTGAAAATTGAGAGTTCTAGTGACCTTTTTAATAGTCGAAAGTGATTGGAGGGCAACTATCCCCCACGCCCATCATTCCCCCAAACACATCCAATCAAAATTTTGAGACAGCCATTTTGTTCAACGTAGTTGATTTCCAAATAAAAAATATGTTTTTGAGGAGGACACTCCCCCACAACCCTGAGGGCAAGGGTTTTAAGTTATGCCCTGGGGGCATATAAGGTTTTTATAGAAGGCGATGTCGTAGAAACTTCAAAAAAGGCTAATTCGATTGGAAATTCAAAGGGCTAGTGCCCTTTTTAATAGTCGAAAGTGATTAGAGGGCAACTAGACCCCCCGCCCATCATTCCCCCAAACAAAACCAATCAAAAAATTGAGATAGCCATTTTGTTCAGCGTAGTTGATTTCAACATAGAAAATATGTTTTTGTGGAGACACTCCCGCACAACCCTGAGGGAAAGGGTTTTAAGTTATGCCCTGGGGGCATATAAGGTTTTTACAGAATGTGTTGTCGTAGAAACTTCAAAACAGGCTCATTCGACTGGAAATTCGAAGGGATAATACCCATTATAATATTCAAAAGTGACTGGGGGGCAGCTAGCCCCCCCCCACGCCCATCATTTCCCCAACCACATCCAATCAAAATTTTGATATAGCCTTTTTTTCCAGCGAAGTTGATTTACAGATAGACAATATGTTTTTGAGGAGGACACTCCCCCACAGCCCTCAGGGAAACGGTTTTAATTTATGCCCTAGGGGCATATAAGGTTTTTAAAGAAGACGTTGTTGTAGAAACTTCAAAAAAAGCTCATTCGAATGTAAATTCAAAGGGCTAGTGCCTTTTTTAGTAGTCAAAAGTGATTGGAGGGCAACTAACCCCCCACGCTCATCTTTCCCCCAAACACATCCAATAAAAATTTTTAGATAGCCATTTTCTTCAGCGTAGTTGATTTCCAAATAAAAAATATATTTTTGAGGAGGACACTCCCCCAAAACCCTCAGGGCAATGGTTTTAAATTATGCCCTGGGGGTATATAAGGTTTTTATAGAAGGCGATGTCGCAGAAACTTCATAAAAGCCTCATCCGATTCGAAATTCATTGGGTTAGTGCCCTTTTTAATAGTCGAAAGTGATTAGATTGCAACTAGTCCCCCCCACGCCCATCATTCCCCCAAACACATCCAATAAAAATTTTGAGATAGCCATTTTGTTCAGCGTAGTTGATTTCCACATAGAAAATATGTTTTTGAGGAGACACTCCCCCACAACCCTGAGGGAAAGGGTTTTAAGTTATGCCCTGGGGGCATATAAGGTTTTTACAGAAGGTGTTGTCGTAGAAACTTCAAAACAGGCTCATTCGATTGGAAATTCAAAGGGCTAGTACCTCTTTTAATATTCAAAAGTGATTGGGGGGGGGCAACTAGCCCCCCCACGCCCATCATTTCCCCAAACACATCCAATCAAAATTTTTAGATAGCCATTTTGTTCAGCGTAGTTTATTAATGTAGCATAGCGGCTTATTTGTACATAAGCAGTCACTTAACCCTAATCATAGGCAGCCCGCTAGTGCTGTCTAAGTAAAGAACGATGTGGTCACAATGTGTTTTTTTTTTCTTTTCTCCATAAGGAACTTCGTATCGAAGGAGTTGTCGTAAAAACTTCGAAAAAGGCTTATTCGATTGGAAATTGGGGTGGCTAGTGCCCTTTTTCATAGTCGAAAGTGATTGGAGGGCAGCTAGCCCCAACCCCCCCCCCCCCACGCCCATCATTCCCTCAAACCAATCCAATCAGAATTTTGAGATAGCCATTTTGTTCAGCGTACTTGATTTCCAGATAGGAAATATGTTTTTGAGGTTGAAACTCTCCAACATCCCTCGGGGCAAGGGTTTTAAGTTATGCCCTGAGGGCATATAAGAACTATGTACTACGTTTTATTTTTTTCCTTTAGAGCAGGGACATTCATATGGAAGGGGTCATCGTAGAAAATTCAAAAGGGGCTCATTCGATTGAAAATTGAGAGTTCTAGTGACCTTTTTAATAGTCGAAAGTGATTGGAGGGCAACTAGCCCCCACGCCCATCATTCCCCCAAACACATCCAATCAAAATTTTGAGACAGCCATTTTGTTCAACGTAGTTGATTTTCAAATAAAAAATATGTTTTTGAGGAGGACACTCCCCCAAAACCCTGAGGGAAAGGGTTTTAAGTTATGCCCTGGGGGCATATAAGGTTTTTATAGAAGGCGTTGTCGTAGAAACTTCAAAAAAGGCTCATTCGATTGGAAATTCAAAGGGTTAGTGCCCTTTTTAATAGTCGAAAGTGATTAGAGGGCATCTAGACCCCCCCCCCCGCCCATAATTCCCCCAAACACATCCAATAAAAATTTTGAGATAGCCATTTTTTTCAGCGTAGTTGATTTCCACATAGAAAATATGTTTTGAGGAGGAAACTCCCCCAGAGCCCTCAGGGCAAGGGTTTTAAGTTATGCCCTGGGGGCATATAAGGTTTTTATAGAAGGTGTTGTCGTAGAAACTTCAAAACAGGCTCATTCGATTGAAAATTACCCTTTTTAATAGTCGAAAGTTGTTGGAGGTCAACTAGCCCCCCCCCCACGCCCATCATTTCCCCAAACGCATCCAATCAAAATTTTTAGATAGCTATTTTGTTCAGCGTAGTTTATTAATGTAGCATAGCTGTCTAAGTAAAGAACGATGTGGGCACAATGTGTTTTTTTTCTTTTCTCCATAAGGAACTTCGTATCGAAGGAGTTGTCGTAAAAACTTCGAAAAGGGCTCATTCGATTGGAAATTGGGGTGACTAGTGCCCTTTTTAATATTCGAAAGTGATTGGAGGGCAACTAGCCCCCCCCCAAGCCCATCCTTCCCGCAAACAAATCCACTCAGAATTTTGAGATAGCCATTTTGTTCAGCGTACTTAATTTCCAGATAAAAAATATGTTTTTGAGGAGGAAACTCCCCAAAAACCCTCGGGGCAAGGGTTTTAAGTTATGCCCTGAGGGCATATAAGAACGATCAATGTACTACGTTTTATTTTTTTCCTTTAGAGCAGGGCACTTCATATGGAAGGGGTCATCGTAGAAAATTCAAAAGGGGCTCATTCGATTGAAAATTGAGAGTTCTAGTTCCCTTTTTAATAGTCGAAAGTGATTGGAGGGCAACTAGCCCCCACGCCCATCATTCCCCCAAACTCATCCAATCAAAATTTTGAGATAGCCATTTTGTTCAACGTAGTTGATTTCCAGATAAAAAATATATTTTTGAGGAGGACAATCCCCCAAAACCCTCAGGGCAAGGGTTTTAAGTTATGCCCTGGAGGCATATAAGGTTTTTATAGAAGGCAATGTCGTAGAAACTTCAAAAAAGGATCATTCGATTGGAAATTCAAAGGGTTAGTGACCTTTTTAATAGTCCAAAGTGATTGGCGGGCAACTAACCCCCCACGCTCATCTTTCCCCCAAACACATCCAATAAAAATTTTCAGATAGCCATTTTGTTCAGCGTAGTTGATTTCAAGATAGAAAATATATTTTTGAGGAGGACACTCTCCACAAACCTCAGTGCAAGGATTATAAGTTATGCCCTGGGGGCATATAAGGTTTTTATTGAAATCTTTGTCATAGAAACTTGAAAAGGGGCTCATTCGATTTGAAATTCAAAGGGATAGTACCCTTTTAATATTCGAAAGTGATTGGAGGGCAACTAGCCCCCCACCCCTCAAACATCATTTCCCAAACACATCCAATCAAAATTTTGAAATAGCTGTGGGGGAGAAGAACACTCCCCCACAGCCCTCCGGGCAAGAGTTTTAAGTTATGCCCTGGGGGCATATAAGGTTTTTAAAGAATGCGTTGTCGTAGAAACTTCAAAAAAAGCTCATTCTATTTGAAATTCAAAGGGATAGTGCCCTTTTTAGCAGTCAAAAGTAATTTGAGGGCAACTAACCCCCCCCCCCTACGCTCATCATTCCCCCAAACATATCCAATAAAAATTTTGAGATAGCCATTTTGTTCAGCTTAGTTGATTTCCAGATAGAAAATATATTTTGAGGAGGACATTCCCTACATCCTTCAGAGCACGGATTATAAGTTATGTCCTGGGGGCATATAAGGTTTTTGTTGAAATCTTTGTCATAGAAAATTGAAAAAAGGTCATAGGAGTTGAAATTCAAAGGGATAGTACCCTTTTTAATAGTCGAAAGTGTTTGGAAGGAAACTAGCCCCCCCCCCCACGCCCATCATTCCCTCAAACAACTCCAATCAGAATTTTGAGATAGCCATTTTGTTTAGCGTACTAGATTTCCAGATAGAAAATATGTTTTTGGGGAGGACACTCCCCAACAACCCTCGGGGCAAGGGTTTTAAGTTATGCCCTAAGGGCATATAAGAACGATCTTGGCACAATTTACTACGTTTTATTTTTTTCTTTTAGAGCAGGGCAATTCATATGGAATTGGGTCATCGTAGAAAATTAAAGAGGGGCTCATTCGATTGAAAATTGAGAGTTCTAGTGCCCTTTTTAATAGTCGAAAGTGATTGGAGGGCAACTAGCCCCCAAGCCTATCATTCCCCCAAACACATCCAATCAAAATTTTGAAATAGCCATTTTGTTCAACGTAGTTGATTTCCAAATAAAAAATATATTTTTGAGGAGGACACTCCCCCAAAACCCTCAGGGCAATGGTTTTAAATTATGCCCTGGGGGTATATAAGGTTTTTATAGAAGGCGATGTCGTAGAAACTTCATAAAAGCCTCATCCAATTGGAAATTCATTGGGTTAGTGCCCTTTTTAATAGTCGAAAGTGATTAGATTGCAACTAGCCCCCTCCCACGCCCATCATTCCCCCAAACACATCCAATCAAAATTTTGAGATAGCAATTTTGTTCAGCGTAGTTGATTTCCTCATAGAAAATATGTTTTTGAGGAGACACTCCCCCACAACCCTGAGGGAAAGGGTTTTAAGTTATGCCCTGGGGGCATATAAGGTTTTTACAGAAGGTGTTGTCGTAGAAACTTCAAAACAGGCTCATTCGATTGGAAATTCAAAGGGCTGATACCTCTTTTAATAGTCGAAAGTGATTGGGGGCAACTAGCCCCCCCACGCCCATCATTTCCCCAAACACATCCAATCAAAATTTTTAGATAGCTATTTTGTTCAGCGTAGTTTATTAATGTAGCATAGCGGCGTATTTGTACATAAGCAGTCACTTAACCCTAATCATAGGCAGCACGCTAGTGCTGTCTAAGTAAAGAACGATGTGGTCACAATGTGTTTTTTTTTTCTTTTCTCCATAAGGAACTTCGTATCGAAGGAGTTGTCGTAAAAACTTCGAAAAGGGCTTATTCGATTGAAAATTGGGGTGGCTAGTGCCCTTTTTAATAGTCGAAAGTGATTGGAGGGCAGCTAGCCCCAACCCCCCCACGCCCATCATTCCCTCAAACCAATCCAATCAGAATTTTGAGATAGCCATTTTGTTCAGCGTACTTGATTTCCAGATAGGAAATATGTTTTTGAGGTTGAAACTCTCCAACATCCCTCGGGGCAAGGGTTTTAAGTTATGCCCTGAGGGCATATAAGAACGATGTACTACGTTTTATTTTTTTCCTTTAGAGCAGGGAAATTCATATGGAAGGGGTCATCGTAGAAAATTCAAAAGGGGCTCATTCGATTGAAAATTGAGAGTTCTAGTGACCTTTTTAATAGTCGAAAGTGATTGGAGGGCAACTATCCCCCACGCCCATCATTCCCCCAAACACATCCAATCAAAATTTTGAGACAGCCATTTTGTTCAACGTAGTTGATTTTCAAATAAAAAATATGTTTTTGAGGAGGACACTCCCCCACAACCCTTAGGGAAAGGGTTTTAAGTTATGCCCTGGGGGCATATAAGGTTTTTATAGAAGGAGATGTCGTAGAAACTTCAAAAAAGGCTCATTCGATTGGAAATTGAATGGGTTAGTGGCCTTTTTAATAGTCGAAAGTGATTAGAGGGCAACTAGACCCCCCGCCCATCATTCCCCCAAACACATCCAATCAAAATTTTGAGATAGCCATTTTTTTCAGCGTAGTGGATTTCCACATAGAAAATATGTTTGTGTGGAGACACTCCCGCACAACCCTGAGGGAAAGGGTTTTAAGTTATGCCCTGGGGGCATATAAGGTTTTTACAGAATGTGTTGTCGTAGAAACTTCAAAACAGGCTCATTCGACTGGAAATTCGAAGGGATAATACCCATTCTAATATTCAAAAGTGACTGGGGGGCAGCTCGCCCCCCCCCCACGCCCATCATTTCCCCAAGCACATCCAATCAAAATTTTGAAATAGCCTTTTTTTCCAGAGAAGTTGATTTACAGATAGAAAATATGTTTTTGAGGAGGACACTCCCCCACAGCCCTCAGGGCAACGGTTTTAAGTTATGCCCTAGGGGCATATAAGGTTTTTAAAGAAGACGTTGTTGTAGAAACTTCAAAAAAAGCTCATTCAAATGTAAATTCAAAGGGCTAGTGCCTTTTTTAGTAGTCAAAAGTGATTGGAGGGCAACTAACCCCCCACGCTCATCTTTCCCCCAAACACATCTAATCAAAATTTTTAGATAGTCATTTTGTTCAGCGTAGTTGATTTTCAGATAGAAAAATATGTTTTTGAGGAGGACACTCCCCAAAAACCCTCAGGGCCATGGTTTTAAATTATGCCCTGGGGGTATATAAGGTTTTTATAGAAGGCGATGTCGCAGAAACTTCATAAAAGCCTCATCCGATTCGAAATTCATTGGGTTAGTGCCCTTTTTAATAGTCGAAAGTGATTAGATTGCAACTAGTCCCCCCCACGCCCATCATTCCCCCAAACACATCCAATCAAAATTTTGAGATAGCCATTTTGTTCAGCGTAGTTGATTTCCACATAGAAAATATTTTTTTGAGGAGACACTCCCCCACAACCCTGAGGGAAAGGGTTTTAAGTTATGCCCTGGGGGCATATAAGGTTTTTACAGAAGGTGTTGTCGTAGAAACTTCAAAACAGGCTCATTCGATTGGAAATTCAAAGGGCTAATACCTCTTTTAATAGTCGAAAGTGTTGGGGGGGCAACTAGCCCCCCCCACGCCCATCATTTCCCCAAACACATCCAATCAAAATTTTTAGATAGCTATTTTGTTCAGCGTAGTTTATTAATGTAGCATAGCGGCGTATTTGTACATAAGCAGTCACTTAACCCTAATCAGAGGCAGCACGCTAGTGCTGTCTAAGTAAAGAACGATGTGGTCACAATGTGTTTTTTTTTTCTTTTCTCCATAAGGAACTTCGTATCGAAGGAGTTGTCGTAAAAACTTCGAAAAAGGCTTATTCGATTGGAAATTGGGGTGGCTAGTGCCCTTTTTCATAGTCGAAAGTGATTGGAGGGCAGCTAGCCCCAACCCCCCCCCCCCACGCCCATCATTCCCTCAAACCAATCCAATCAGAATTTTGAGATAGCCATTTTGTTCAGCGTACTTGATTTCCAGATAGGAAATATGTTTTTGAGGTTGAAACTCTCCAACATCCCTCGGGGCAAGGGTTTTAAGTTATGCCCTGAGGGCATATAAGAACTATGTACTACGTTTTATTTTTTTCCTTTAGAGCAGGGAAATTCATATGGAAGGGGTCATCGTAGAAAATTCAAAAGGGGCTCATTCGATTGAAAATTGAGAGTTCTAGTGACCTTTTTAATAGTCGAAAGTGATTGGAGGGCAACTAGCCCCCACGCCCATCATTCCCCCAAACACATCCAATCAAAATTTTGAGACAGCCATTTTGTTCAACGTAGTTGATTTTCAAATAAAAAATATGTTTTTGAGGAGGACACTCCCCCAAAACCCTGAGGGAACGGGTTTTAAGTTATGCCCTGGGGGCATATAAGGTTTTTATAGAAGGCGATGTCGTAGAAACTTCAAAAAAGGCTCATTCGTTTGGAAATTCAAAGGGCTAGTGCCCTTTTTAATAGTCGAAAGTGATTAGAGGGCAGCTAGACCCCCCCCCCCCGCCCATAATTCCCCCAAACACATCCAATAAAAATTTTGAGATAGCCATTTTTTTCAGCGTAGTTGATTTCCACATAGAAAATATGTTTTGAGGAGGAAACTCTCCCAGAGCCCTCAGGGCAAGGGTTTTAAGTTATGCCCTGGGGGCATATAAGGTTTTTATAGAAGGTGTTGTCGTAGAAACTT
This sequence comes from Artemia sp. Qi Xiang Cuo, assembly GCF_049724085.1. Lineage (NCBI taxonomy): Eukaryota > Metazoa > Arthropoda > Branchiopoda > Anostraca > Artemiidae > Artemia > Artemia sp. Qi Xiang Cuo. Next base: position 61,299,693 of record NC_142807.1, on the reverse strand, counting down.
CAAAACAGGCTCATTCGATTGAAAATTACCCTTTTTAATAGTCGAAAGTTGTTGGAGGTCAACTAGCCCCCCCCCCACGCCCATCATTTCCCCAAACGCATCCAATCAAAATTTTTAGATAGCTATTTTGTTCAGCGTAGTTTATTAATGTAGCATAGCTGTCTAAGTAAAGAACGATGTGGGCACAATGTGTTTTTTTTCTTTTCTCCATAAGGAACTTCGTATCGAAGGAGTTGTCGTAAAAACTTCGAAAAGGGCTCATTCGATTGGAAATTGGGGTGACTAATGCCCTTTTTAATAGTCGAATGTGATTGGAGGGCAACTAGCCCCCCCCCCAAGCCCATCATTCCCTCAAACAAAACCAAGCAGACTTTTGAGATAGCCATTTTGTTCAGCGTAGTTAATTTCCAGATAAAAAATATGTTTTTGAGGAGGAAACTCCCCAACAACCCTCGGGGCAAGGGTTTTAAGTTATGCCCTGAGGGCATATAAGAACGATCAATGTACTACGTTTTATTTTTTTCCTTTAGAGCAGGGCACTTCATATGGAAGGGGTCATCGTAGAAAATTCAAAAGGGGCTCATTCGATTGAAAATTGAGAGTTCTAGTTCCCTTTTTAATAGTCGAAAGTGATTGGAGGGCAACTAGCCCCCACGCCCATCATTCCCCCAAACTCATCCAATCAAAATTTTGAGATAGCCATTTTGTTCAACGTAGTTGATTTCCAAATAAAAAATAAATTTTTGAGGAGGACACTCCCCCACAACCCTCAGGGCAAGGGTTTTAAATTATGCCCTGGGGGCATATAAGGTTTTAATAGAAGGCAATGTCGTAGAAACTTCAAAAAAGGCTCATTCAATAGGAAATTCAAAGGGCTAGTGCCCTTTTTAATAGTCAAAAGTGATTGGCGGGCAACTAACCCCCCACGCTCATCTTTCCCCCAAACACATCCAATAAAAATTTTCAGATAGCCATTTTGTTCAGCGTAGTTGATTTCAAGATAGAAAATATATTTTTGAGGAGGACACTCTCCACAAACCTCAGTGCAAGGATTATAAGTTATGCCCTGGGGGCATATATGGTGTTTATTGAAATATTTGTCATAGACACTTGAAAAGTAGCTCATTCGATTTGAAATTCAAAGAGCTAGTGCCCTTTTTAATAGTCGAAAGTGATTGGAGGGCAACTAGCCCCCCCACCCCTCAAACATCATTTCCCAAAAACAACCAATCAAAAATTTGAAAAAGCTGTGGGGGAGAAGAACACTCCCCCACAGCCCTCGGGGCAAGAGTTTTAAGTTATGCCCTGGGGGCATATAAGGTTTTTAAAGAAGGCGTTGTCGTAGAAACTTCAAAAAAAGCTCATGCGATTTTAAATTCAAAGGGATATTGCCCTTTTTAGCATTCTAAAGTTATTTGAGGGCAACTAACCCCCCCCCCCCTACGCTCATCATTCCCCCAAACATATCCAATAAAAATTTTGAGATAGCCATTTTGTTCAGCTTAGTTGATTTCCAGATAGAAAATATATTTTGAGGAGGACATTCCCTACATCCTTCAGAGCAAGGATTATAAGTTATGTCCTGGGGGCATATAAGGTTTTTGTTGAAATCTTTGTCATAGAAACTTGAAAAAAGGTCATAGGATTTGAAATTCAAAGGGATAGTACCCTTTTTAATAGTCGAAAGTGATTGGAGGGCAACTAGCCCCCCCCCCACGCCCATCATTCCCTCAAACAAATCCAATCAGAATTTTGAGATAGCCATTTTGTTTAGCGTACTAGATTTCCAGATAGAAAATATGTTTTTGGGGAGGACACTCCCCAACAACCCTCGGGGCAAGGGTTTTAAGTTATGCCCTGAGGGCATATAAGAACGATCTTGGCACAATTTACTACGTTTTATTTTTTTCTTTTAGAGCAGGGCAATTCATATGGAATTGGGTCATCGTAGAAAATTAAAGAGGGGCTCATTCGATTGAAAATTGAGAGTTCTAGTGCCCTTTTTAATAGTTGAAAGTGATTGGAGGGCAACTAGGCCCCAAGCCCATCATTCCCCCAGACACATCCAGTAAAAATTTTGAGATAGTCATTTTGTTCAAAGTAGTTGATTTCCAGATAAAAAATATATTTTGAGGAGGACACTCCTCCAAAACCCTCAGGGCAATGGTTTTAAATTATGCCCTGGGGGTATATAAGGTTTTTATAGAAGGCGATGTCGTAGAAACTTCATAAAAGCCTCATCCGATTGGAAATTCATTGGGTTAGTGCCCTTTTTAATAGTCGAAAGTGATTAGATTGCAACTAGGCCCCCCCCCCACGCCCATCAGTCCCCCAAACCCCTCCCCTCAAAATTTTGAGATAGCCTCTTTGTTCAGCGTAGTTGATTTCCAGATAGAAAATATGTTTTTGAGGAGACACTCCCCCACAACCCTCAGGGAAAGGGTTTTAAGTTATGCCCTTGGGGCATATAAGGTTTTTATAGAAGGTGTTGTCGTAGAAACTTCAAAACAGGCTCATTCGATTGGAAATTCAAAGGGCTAATACCTCTTTTAATAGTCGAAAGTGATTGGGGGGCAACTAGCCCCCCCCACGCCCATCATTTCCCCAAACACATCCAATCAAAATTTTTAGATAGCTATTTTGTTCAGCGTAGTTTATAAATGTAGCATAGCGGCTTATTTGTACATAAGCAGTCACTTAACCCTAATCATAGGCAGCACGCTAGTGCTGTCTAAGTAAAGAACGATGTGGTCACAATGTGTTTTTTTTTTCTTTTCTCCATAAGGAACTTCGTATCGAAGGAGTTGTCGTAAAAACTTCGAAAAGGGCTTATTCGATTGAAAATTGGGGTGGCTAGTGCCCTTTTTAATAGTCGAAAGTGATTGGAGGGCAGCTAGCCCCAACCCCCCCCCCCCCAAGCCAATCATTCCCTCAAACCAATCCAATCAGAATTTTGAGATAGCCATTTTGTTCAGCGTACTTGATTTCCAGATAGGAAATATGTTTCTGAGGTTGGAACTCTCCAACATCCCTCGGGGCAAGGGTTTTAAGTTATGCCCTGAGGGCATATAAGAACGATGTACTACGTTTTATTTTTTTCCTTTAGAGCAGGGAAATTCATATGGAAGGGGTCATCGTAGAAAATTCAAAAGGGGCTCATTCGATTGAAAATTGAGAGTTCTAGTGACCTTTTTAATAGTCGAAAGTGATTGGAGGGCAACTAGCCCCCACGCCCATCATTCCCCCAAACACATCCAATCAAAAATTTGAGATAGCCATTTTGTTCAACGTAGTTGATTTTCAAATAAAAAATATGTTTTTGAGGAGGACACTCCCCCACAACCCTCAGGGCAAGGGTTTTAAGTTCTGCCCTGGGGGCATATAAGGTTTTTATAGAAGGCGATGTCGTAGAAACTTCAAAAAAAGCTCATTCGATTGGAAATTCAAAGGGTTAGTGCCCTTTTTAATAGTCGAAAGTGATTAGAGGGCATCTAGACCCCCCCGCCCCTCATTCCCCCAAACACATCCAATCAAAATTTTGAGATAGCCATTTTGTTCAGCGTAGTGGATTTCCACATAAAAAATATGTTTTTGAGGAGACACTCCCCCACAGCCCTGAGGGAACGGGTTTTAAGTTATGCCCTGGGGGCATATAAGGTTTTTACAGAATGTGTTGTCGTAGAAACTTTAAAACAGGCTCATTCGATTGGAAATTCGAAGGGATAATACCCATTCTAATATTCGAAAGTGACTGGGGTGCAGCTAGCCCCCCCCCCACGCCCATCATTTCCCCAAGCACATCCAATCAAAATTTTGAAATAGCTTTTTTTCCAGCGAAGTTGATTTCCAGATAGAAAATATGTTTTTGAGGAGGACACTCCCCCACAGCTCTCAGGGCAAGGGTTTTAATTTATGCCCTAGGGGCATATAAGGTTTTTAAAGAAGACGTTGTAGTAAAAACTTCAAAAAAAGCTCATTCGAATGTAAATTCAAAGGGCTAGTGCCTTTTTTAGTAGTCAAAAGTGATTGGAGGGCAACTAACCCCCCACGCTCATCTTTCCCCCAAACACATCCAATAAAAATTTTTAGATAGCCATTTTCTTCAGCGTAGTTGATTTCCAAATAAAAAATATATTTTTGAGGAGGACACTCCCCCAAAACCCTCAGGGCAATGGTTTTAAATTATGCCCTGGGGGTATATAAGGTTTTTATAGAAGGCGATGTCGTAGAAACTTCATAAAAGCATCATCCGATTAGAAATTCATTGGGTTAGTGCCCTTTTTAATAGTCGAAAGTGATTGGATTGCAACTAGCCCCCCCCCCACGCCCATCATTCCCCCAAACACATCCAATCAAGATTTTGAGATAGCCATTTTGTTCAGCGTAGTTGATTTCCAGATAGAAATATGTTTTTGAGGAGGAAACTCCCCCAAAACCCTAAGGGAAAGGGTTTTAAGTTATGCCCTGGGGGCATATAAGGTTTTTACAGAAGGTGTTGTCGTAGAAACTTCAAAACAGGCTCATTCGATTGGAAATTCAAAGGGCTAATACCTCTTTTAATAGTCGAAAGTGATTGGGGGGCAACTAGCCCCCCCACGCCCATCATTTCCCCAAACACATCCAATCAAAATTTTTAGATAGCTATTTTGTTCAGCGTAGTTTATTAATGTAGCATAGCGGCTTATTTGTACATAAGCAGTCACTTAACCCTAATCATAGGCAGCACGCTAGTGCTGTCTAAGTAAAGAACGATGTGGTCACAATGTGTTTTTTTTTCTTTTCTCCATAAGGAACTTCGTATCGAAGGAGTTGTCGTAAAAACTTCGAAAAGGGCTTATTCGATTGGAAATTGGGGTGGCTAGTGCCCTTTTTAATAGTCGAAAGTGATTGGAGGGCAGCTAGCCCCAACCCCCCCCCCACGCCCATCATTCCCTCAAACCAATCCAATCAGAATTTTGAGATAGCCATTTTGTTCAGCGTACTTGATTTCCAGATAGGAAATATGTTTTTGAGGTTGAAACTCTCCAACATCCCTCGGGGCAAGGGTTTTAAGTTATGCCCTGAGGGCATATAAGGACGATGTACTACGTTTTATTTTTTTCCTTTAGAGCAGGGAAATTCATATGGAAGGGGTCATCGTAGAAAATTCAAAAGGGGCTCATTCGATTGAAAATTGAGATTTCTAGTGACCTTTTTAATAGTCGAAAGTTATTGGAGGGCAACTAGCCCCCACGCCCATCATTCCCCCAAACACATCCAATCAAAATTTTGAGACAGCCATTTTGTTCAACGTAGTTGATTTTCAAATAAAAAATATTTTTTTGAGGAGGACACTCCCCCACAACCCTGAGGGAAAGGGTTTTAAGTTATGCCCTGGGGGCATATAAGGTTTTTATAGAAGGCGATGTCGTAGAAACTTCAAAAAAGGCTCATTCGATTGGAAATTCAAAGGGTTAGTGCCCTTTTTAATAGTCGAAAGTGATTGGAGGGCAACTACACCCCCCCCCACCCCTCATTCCCCCAAACACATCCAATCAAAATTTTGAAATAGCCATTTTGTTCAGCGTAGTGGATTTCCACATAGAAAATATGTTTTTGAGGAGACACTCCCCCACAACCCTGAGGGAAAGGGTTTTAAGTTATGCCCTGGGGGCATATAAGGTTTTTACAGAATGTGTTGTCGTAGAAACTTCAAAACAGGCTCATTCGACTGGAAATTCGAAGGGATAATACCCATTCTAATATTCAAAAGTGACTGGGGGGCAGCTAGCCCCCCCCACGCCCATCATTTCCCCAAGCACATCCAATCAAAATTTTGAAATAGCCTTTTTTTCCAGCGAAGTTGATTTCCAGATAGAAAATATGTTTTTGGGGAGGACACTCCCCCACAGCCCTCAGGGCAAGGATTGTAAGTTGTGCCCTGGGGGCATATAAGATTTTTATAGAAGGCGTTGTTGAAGAAACTTCAAAAAAAGCTCATTCAAATGTAAATTCAAAGGGCTAGTGCCTTTTTTAGTAGTCAAAAGTGATTGGAGGGCAACTAACCCCCCACGCTCATCTTTCCCCCAAACACATCCAATAAAAATTTTTAGATAGCCATTTTGTTCAGCGTAGTTGATTTCAAGATAGAAAATATATTTTTGAGGAGGACACTCCCCACAAACCTCAGTGCAAGGATTATAAGTTATGCCCTGGGGGCAAATAAGGTTTTTATTGAAATCTTTGTCATATAAACTTGAAAAAGGGCTCATTCGATTTGAAATTCAAAGGGATAGTACCCTTTTTAATAGTCGAAAGTGATTGGAGGGCAACTAGCCCCCCCCCCTTCCATCAAACATCATCTCCCCAAACACATCCAATCAAAATTTTGAAATAGCTGTGGGGAGGAAGACACTCCCCCACAGCCCTCGGGACAAGGGTTTTAAGTTATGCCCATTGGGCTTATAAGGTTTTTAATGAAGGTGTTGTCGTAGAAAGTTCAAAAAAAGCTCATTCGATTGTAAATTCAAAGGGCTAGTGCCCTTCTTTGCAGTATAAAGGAATTGGAGGGCAACTACCCCCCCCCCCCTCACCGCTCATCATTCCCCCAAACACATCCAATAAAAATTTTGAGATAGCCATTTTGTTCAGCTTAGTTGAGTTCCAGATGGAAAATATATTTTGAGGAGGACATTCCCTACAACCCTCAGGGCAAGGATTATAAGTTATGCCCTGGGGGCATATAAGGTTTTTATTGAAATTTGTGTCGTAGAAACTTGAAAAAGGGCTCATTCGATTTAAAATTTAAAGGGCTAGTACCCTTTGTAATAGTTGAAAGTGATTGAAGGAAAACTAACCACCCTCTCACGCCCACTGTTTCCCCAACCACATCAAATCAAAATTTTTAGATAGCTCTTCTGTTCAACGTAGTTGAAAGTTTGGAAATTAGGCCTTTAAGGATGACAAACCCTACCCCCACAGCCCTCAGGGCAAGGGTTGTAAGTTATGCCCTGGGAGCATATAGGTTTATATAGAAAGTTGTTGTATAAATCATAGGTAGCAGGATCGTGCTGCCTAAATAAAGTACGGGGACACTCGAGAACGGGACAAGAAACGGGAACTAATTAAAGAGAAGGACTCTCCCCCACAACCCTCAGGGCAAGGGTTTTAAGTTATGCCCTAGGGGAATATAAGAACGATGTTGGCACAATCTATTATTTATTATTTTTTTCCTTTAGAGCAGGGCGCTTCGTATCGAAAAAATTGTCGTAGAAACTTCGAAAAGCGCTCATTCAATTGGAAATTGGAGTGGCGTGTGCCCTTTTTAATAGCCGAAAGTGATTGGAAGGTGACTAACACCCCTCTCATGCCCACCATTTCCCCAAACACATCCAATCAAAATTTTGAGATAGCCATTTTGTTCAGTGTAGTTAATTTTCGGATAGAAAATATGTTTTCGAGGAGGACACTCCCCCAAAACCCTCAGGGCAAGCGTTTTAAGTTATGCCCTGGGGGCATATAAGGTTTTTATAGAAGGTTTTGTCGTAGAAACTTCAAAACAGGCTCACTCGATTGGAAACTCGAAGGGCTAGTACACTTTTTAATAGTCGAAAGTGATTGGAGGACAACTAGCCCCCCCCCCACGCCAATCATTCCCCCAAACAAATCCAATCAAAATTTTGAGGTTGCCATTATGTTCAGCGTATTTGATTTCCAGATGGAAAATATGTTTTGAGGAGGATACTCCCCCACAACCCTCTGGGCAAGGCTTTTAAGTTATGCCCTGGGGGCTTATAAGGTTTCTATGGAAGGCGTTGTCGTCGAAACTTCAAATAAGGCTCATTCGATTGGAAATTCAAAGGGCTAGTACCCTTTTTAATAGTCGAAAGTGATTGGAAGGCAACTAGCCCCCCCCCAAGGCCATAATTCCCCCAAATTCATCCAATCAAAATTTTGAGATAGCCATTTTGTTAAGCGTTGTTGATTTCCAGATAGAAAGTATGTTGTTGAGAAGGACACTCCCCCAGAGCCCTAGGGGCAAGGGTTTTAAGTTATGCCCTGGGGGAATATAAGGTTTTTAAAGAAGGCATTGTCGTAGAAACTTCAAAAAAAGCTCATTCGATTGAAAATTCGAAGAGGTAGTGCCCTTTTTAAAAGTCGGAAGTGATTGGAGGGCAACTATCCCCCCCACGCCCATCATTCCTCCAGACACAACCAATAAAAATTTAGAGATAGCCAGTTTGTTCAGCGTAGTTGATTTCCAGATAGAAAATATATTTTTGAGGAGGACACTCCCCCACAACCCTCAGGGCAAGGATTATAAGTTATGCCCTGGGGGCATATAAGGTTTTTATTGAAATCTTTGTCGTAGAAACTTGAAAAAGGGCTGATTCAATTTGAAATTCAAAGGGATAGTATCCTTTTTAATAGTAAAAAGTGATTTGAGGGCAACTAACCCCCTCTCACGCCCACCTTTTCCCCCCAATCCAACCAAAACACATCCAATCAAAATTTTAGATAGCCATTTTATTCAACGTAGTTGAAAGTTTTGGAAATTAGGTCTTTAAGGATGACAACCCCTCCCCCCACATCCCTCAGGGCAAGGGTTGTAAGTTATGCCCTGGGGTATATAAAGTTTTTATTGAAAGTGTTGTCGTAGAAACTTCAAAAGGGCTCATTCAATTGGAAATTGAAAGGGCTAGTGCCTTTTTTAATAGTTGAAAAAGATTGGATAGCGACTAACGCCCTTCTCACGCCCTCCGTTTTCCAAAACATATCCAATCAAAACTTTGAGATATCCCTTTTGTTCAACGTAGTTGAACGTTCTGGAAATTAGGTCTTTTAGGATGATAACCCCCTCAGAGCCCTCAGTGCAAGGGTTGTAAGTTATGCCCTGGGGGCATATAAGGTTTATATAGAAAGTTGTTCTATAAATCATAGGCAGTACGATCGCGCTGCCTAAGTAAAGAACGGGGACAATCAAGAACAAGACAAGAAATGGGAACTAAGTAAAGAAGAGGACTCTCCCCTACAGCCCTCAGGGAAAGGGTTCTAATTTACGCCCTGGGGGTATATAAGAACGATGTTGGCACAATGTATTATTTATTAATTTTTTCCTTTAGAGCAGGGCACTTCGTATCAGAGATGTTGTCGTAGAAATTTCAAAAAGCGCTCATTCAATTGGAAATTGGAGTGGCTTGTGGCCCTTTTAATAGTCTAAAGTGATTGGAAGGCGAATAACAACCCTCTCACGCCCACCATTTCCCCAAACACATCCAATCAAAATTTTGAGATAGCCATGTAGTTTAACGTAGTTGAAAGTTCTGGAATTTTGGTCCTAGAGGATGACAACCACCCTAACAGACCCTAGGGTAAGGGTTGTAATTTATGCCCTGGGGGAATATAAAGTGTTTATAGAAAGCGTTGTCGTTTCCAAAAGGGCTCATTCGATTGGATATCAAAATGCCTAGTGCCCTTTTTTAATAGTTGAAAGTGATTGGAAGGCTTGACATTTTTATAGTAAAAATCGAAGTGGGTATAATGTATTATTTTTTGTTGTTGTTTTTGTTTAGACCAGGGCACTTCGTATCGAAGGAGTTATCAAGGGAACTTCGAAAAGGGCCCATTCGATTGAAAATAGAAAGGGATGATGCCTCTTTTAATAGTCTAAAGTGATTTGAGGGCAACTAATCCCCCTTCCACTCCCACCCTCCCACCCCAACCCTCCCCATTCTGCTCATAAAATTTTACCAAATCAAAAAAGCGTAAGTGTATCGAAGCTATCAAAGAAAGGAATTTTTTTGCGAATGGTATCAAGTTTTCCATTTCAGGTCAACTAGAGGAGATATGAAACCAAATTAAACAGTACTATTTGTGTCCAGATTTTCAAAAGGGTGTATGTTGTTAAAAATTGCTGAAAATTTTCCTCCAGCATACAAATAGCAGGTCAAACTATAAAGTCTTAAAAAAAAGATTTGAAGTATTATTTTCTTTTTCCCTTAAAACACTATGTCAATATAAAACGAACAGAAATTAATTAAAATAAACTTTTTCCACAAAATAAATTTTTAAAAGAAAAGTAAAGAGCTCCATTAAACAAAAATGAGCAAAAATAAAATCAAATAATCTACAAAGCGTGAAACTACCACAAATCAGCATCGATAAATAAATGAAACCCAAAACGAACAAAAATTACAATAATTAACCGAGTCAAACTCAAAACGAGCAGAAATTAACATAAGTTGTGGGCAAAACCCCTATGCCTTCCCAAGTTCAGAACAAAATTTGTACTTTGCTGAAAAAATACAAATGAATATGCATTGTCAGTTTAATATACATAGACTGATATTTTGTAATCAAAATGTTAATGTTGTTTGATTTAATAAAGTTATTAAAGTAAAAACATTTATATTTTTTGGTTTTGTCCAAACGGAGTTTTTGATCTCAAGCGCTCACCAAAATGTTTCTTGTGTTTTTAATAAGTGATTTGTCTTGTGTGGTTTCCCAGAGTTAGGCCTTTTCTATATATTTGTGTGAAAATATGTATAGTACGCCTAACCACGTAGTATAACAGAAGAACGAATAGGCATTCATAGTCCCCTGAAACACAAGCTGTGTCTGTTCTGTCTTCAAAATATAATTCTGCTAAATTCCAACATAGTCGGCTACTGAAACTCCTTAAGTTGAATTTGCATAATTATAAATCAAAATAATTTGCTGATTGATAGCCAAAGTAATGACATTACAAAGGGGTCAAAGTTGTCAAAACTGATCAGCTTCTTCTAATTAATCAATTAACTAGATTGCCAAGTCATGAGATAAAAAAATAGATATATGAATCTTATCTGATATTTACCTTATGATTTGGGATAATCTGATGAGAAAGTGGGTCATGAAAATAAAGCTGGGGAAATTATTTTTTTCAGTGGAAGGTAATGTTTATTCTAAGTTCAAAATTTTAATCGGTTTACGTAACAACGTACTTAATGCCAAAAAAAAGATTACTGGGGAGAAATTCATCAAGTGAAGCTTGATCCCCTGGTATTAGTAATATATATGAGGGTAGATTTAGGAATTTATTCGTAAGAAGTGCATTCAGTTAGAGATTTTCAACAGATTTCAGTAGGAAATCGAAGATTTTTTATTTGGTTTTAAAGAAAAGGAGAGGTTTGAAAAATGAGAAATTTTCATGTCTTTTCGAGGGAAAATTTTTTTTCTTGCTTTGTTTTTGACTCAACAGTCAATCAGTCTAAAACCGAAAAACAATAGACAATCAAACAAGACAAACTTTTTTGGTTTTTCATGCAAATGAAGCTTTTGATCTCAGGCACTCACCAGAAGTGATTTGTCTTGCACGTTATCCCAGATTTTGGAATTTTCTATGTATTTGTGTGAATTTATGTACAGTACACCTAACCAGATAGAGTAGCATAAGAACAAAAAGGCATTCATAGTCCACGGACAACACAAGCTGTTTCTGTTCTGTCTTCAAAATATAAAACTGCTAAATCATAGGCAGCGCGCTAGCGCTGCCTAAGTAAAGAACGATATGGGCACGATGTGTGTTTTTTTTTTCTTCAGCCGGGCACTTTATATCGAAGGAGTTGTCGTATAAACTTCGAAAAGCAATCATTCGATTGGAAATTGGAGTGGCTAGTGCCCTTTTTAATAGTCGAAAGTGATTGGAGGGCAATTAGCCCCCCCCCCCCACGCCCATCATTACCCCAAACACATCCAATCAAAATTTTGAGATATCCATTTTGTTCAGTGTAGTTGATTTCCAGATAGAAAATATGTTTTTGAGGAGGACACTCCCCAAAAACAATAGGTGCAAGGGTTTTAAGTTATGCCCTGAGGGCATATAAGAACGACGTTGCCATAATGTACTATGTATTACATTTTCCTTTAGAGCAGGGCACTTCATATGCAAGGGGTCGTCGTAGAAACTTCAAAAGGGGCTCATTCGATTGGAAATTGAGAGTTCCAGTGACCTTTTCTATAGTCGAAAGTGATTGGAGGGCAACTAGCCCCCCCCTACACCCATCATTTCCCAAAAACATCCAATCAAAATTTTGACATAGCTGTTTTGTTCAGCGTAGTTGAATTCCAAATAAAAAATATGTTTCTGAGGAGGACACTCCCCCCAAACCCTCAGGGCAAGGGTTTTAAGTTATTCCCTGGGGGCAAGTAAGGATTTTATAGAAGGAGTTGTCGTAGAAACTTGAAAACAGGCTCATTCGATTGGAAATTCAAAAGGCTAGTACCCTTTTTAATAGTCAAAAGTGATTGGAGGGCAACTAGCCCACCCCCCCGCCCATCATTCCCCCAAACACAACCAATCGAAATTATGAGATAGCCATTTTGTTCAACGTAGTTGATTTCCAGATAGAAAATATTTTTTTGTCGAGGACACTCCCCCACAACCCTCAGGGCAAGGGTTTTAAATTATGCCCTGGGGGCATATAAGATTTTATAGAAAGCGATGTCGTACAAACATCAAAAAAGGCTCATTCAATTGAAAATTCAAAGGGATAGCGCCCTTTTAAATAGTCAAAAGTGATTAGAGGTTGACTACCCCCCCCCCCCCCACGCCCATCATTCCTCCAAATACGTCCAATCAAAATTAGGAGATAGCCATTTTGTTCAGTGTAGTTGATTTTCAGATAGAAAATATGTTTTTGTGGCGGACACTCCCCCACAACCCTCAGGGCAAGGGTTTTAAATTATGCTCTGAGGGCATATAAGAACGATCTTGGCACAATGTACCACGTTTTATTTTTTTCTTTAGAGCAGGGCACTTCATATGGAAGGGGTCGTCTCAGAAAATTCAAAAGGGCTCATTCGATTTAAAATTGAGAGTTCTAGTGCCCTTTTTAATTGTCGAAAGTGATTGGAGGGCAAATAACCCCACGCCCATTATTCCCCCAAACACATCCATTCAAAATTTTGAGATAACCATTTTGTTCAACGTAGTTGATTTTCAAATAAAAAATATATTTTTGAGGAGGACACTCCACCAAAACCCTTGGGGCAAGGGATTTAAATTATGCCCTGGGGGCATATAAGGTTTTTATAGAAGGCGATGTCGTAGAAACTTCAAAAACGGCTCATTCGATTGGAAAATTAAAGGGCTAGAGCCCTTTTTAATAGTCGAAAGTGATTAGAGGGCAACTAGCCCCTCCCCCACACCCATCAGTCCCCAAAACACATCCAATAAAAATTTTGAGATAACCATTTTTTTCAGCGGAGTTGATTTCCACATAGAAAATATGTTTTGAGGAGGACACTCCCCCAGAGCCCTCAGGGCAAGGGTTATAAGTTATGCCTTGGGGGAATATAAGGTTTTTATAGAAAGTGTTGTCGTAGAAACTTAAAAACAGGCTCATTCGATTGAAAATTCAAAAGGCTAATACCCTTTTTAATAGTCGAAAGTTGTTGGAGGGCAACTAGCCCCCCCCCCCCCCCCCACGCCCATCATTTCCCCAAACGCATCCAATCAAAATTTTTAGATAGCTATTTTGTTCAGCGTAGTTTATTAATGTAGCATAGCGGCGCATTTGTACATAAGCAGTCATTTAACCCTAATCATAGGTAGCACGCTAGCGCTGTCTAAGTAAAGAACGATGTGGGCACAATGTGTTTTTTTCTTTTCTCCATAAGGAACTTCGTATCGAAGGAGTTGTCGTAAAAACTTCGAAAAGGGCTCATTCGATTGGAAATTGGGGTGACTTGTGCCCTTTTTAATATTCGAAAGTGATTGGTGGGCAACTAGCCCCCCCCCCCCCCCACGCCCATCATTCCTTCATCATTCCAGTTCTCATTTGGCATTTGACCTGTGAACATCTATCTGATGTTAAGCCGGATTAACTTTAGAATACATTACCGTGGAATACAGTGACTGTCAGTGATTAAAAAAGTTTCGCAACAAGTGAAATAAAAGATTGTTATTTATCGACTATATTACTGTTGAATATTTTTGATCACTCACATAAGCCGGATTAAAATTAGAATTAATTACAGTGGACAGTTCAGGTGTAAGCATAAAAAATTGCGATCATGCATTCATTGTTTTAACAGTTGTGTAGGGGCTAGTGCTGGCCAAAGTGCATTGTAGAATAGATCATGTCATACAGATAATTTCGCAGCTGGTTGATGTAGGAGTAAATGTGTGGATTTTTTTAGGACCGTAGCTGATCTTGGAGGATTGGTGTTTGCCCTGCCTTTTAACGGCTGTTGTACAGCACGCTAGAATCGCGTGGTTAAAAAAAGGTTCCGATTGAGGTAGGCGCCAGATTTTTTATTATTTATATTATTATTAGCCAAGAATGGGGAATAAGAAGAAGAATAAAGGAAATAATGAGAATAAGAAGTTGAAACAAGATGATCAAGATGTATCCCAAGAAGCTGGTGAAATTTACAAATCTACTCCATTAAAGACAGGCCAGACAAGGCCTTGTGATGAAGTCTCAGGAATGGACTCAACTTTTGATATTAGTCTTGTGTGAGATTGCGAAAGGACAAATGCTGGTAGCATTTTCATGATTTTAGAAATGTTACAAACATTACAAAAAGACGTTTCAGATATTAACTCCTCACTGAAAACCGTAGAATCTGATATGGAGAGTATAAGAAAATCAGTCGATCACCTTGGTTCGCGGTGTGCGTTTATTGAAGCTAATGCAAGCAAAACTGATGATGAAGTGGATAAACTTACTGATAAGACGCATGCACAAGAGGTCATAATAAATGAACTTTGTACTCAAGTTGTCCTGTTAAAGAACCAGTCGATGTTGGTTCAAAATAAGGATAAGAAGAATAATGTTCTGTTTTGGAATGTTAAGCCTGGACCGAGTGCAGATACTGAAAGCACTGTCAAACGTGTTCTAGTTGATGGGCTCGGGATTCCTGCTTCGGATATTCCATCTTTTTCTGTTGTTCAAGTTACGGATAATTTCGAAAAGATTAAAACTGCGGGATATCGAGACCGATTTGCTATTATGAATAATGTGAAGAAAATGAAAGGAAATCACTTAAGTTTTAGAAAACCCGTTTTTGTTATTGATGACATCAACAAGGAAGTTAGATTGATTAGGAGGGATCTACTTCAGAGAAGGAAAATTTTGCAAAGAATGGGGGTCCAATGTTGGGTGCCTCCGGTGGTTCTTCCGGTATTGTGTATTCCTGAAAACGGGGAAGTTAAAAAAATGGGATAGTATGAAGCTATGAAATCTGCGTGTTGATGTTGTTTTTTTTTCTCTCTTTATACCTTTTTTTTTCGTATATTTATTTATGTAAGATAGTTCTTTTTTTTGGAAGAGTTATGTATGGTAAAATTAGAGATGTTTTGTTAAGTAATGTTATATATTTTTTTTTTCTTGCGTATGATGTAGTTATGTATATTTGGCTAGTAGCCCTTAGTTATATGAGCTTAGAGTGATTTGGATGTGGTCTTTTATAAGGCTATTACCGTTCATTAGTTTTTTTTTTATTTTATTTCATTTTTTTTTTTGTTTGTTTCTGGTTTTTGTGTTTTTGGTGTCTGGTTATGGCCCCATTATTTCCTCGGACCTTGATGGTATAATGAAAATTGGGGGTAAGCTAAATGGTTTTGTTCCTCTTGCTTCATTCTCTTGACCGTCTTTGATATTTGATAATGGTTGAGATAAATTTGAATAGATTGGGGGAACTTGAGAGTTGTCGTGATGATTTTTCACAGATGAGTGAGGGTATCATGAATGAAGACCAGGTTGAGAGTGGAATGAATGTTGAGTGTGCCGATTCAAAATATGTGTGTCTGAATGAATTGAAAGTTATGCAGGAGCTGAAAATGTATGGTATGAATTGTCGCGGTTTAAATAGTTCGTTTAATTAAATTAATGAAGTTTCATCTAGGCTGGAGCCTGATGTAATGTCTTTGACAGAAACTTGGCTGAATGACAATAACTTTTCATTATTGGATATACCAGGCTATAGGTTGTTTCTTCGGAATCGAGTGGAAACACAGCATGGTGGTCTTGCAATTTATGTGAAAAATGGATATAATGTTAAGCCAAGGCCGGATATTGCTGTATATCGAGAAATGATTTTTGAATCAATGGTATTAGAGGTTTCATTGTCTGGGCGTAAGTTATTTCTTGTTGTTGTTTATAGGCCCCCTTCAGGAAATATAGATGAGTTTTTGGACCTGATTGATAATATGTTGGAGAAAATACCGTATTCGCAATTGCCTTGCTTTATAAGTAGTGATTTTAATATTGGTTTGAATAATGTGCAAGGTGTGAATTCGAAAGCAAGAAGTTTTTTGAATCTTATGTATAGTTATGGTCTTTCCCCTTCTGTTAATATTCCAACTAGAATATCTGGAGCTTCTGCATCTGCGATTGATGATCTGTTTTTGAATGTTAGTTGCAACTTGTCGCAGGTGCTAGAGAATAACGTTTCAGATCACTGTTCTGTTTCAATCCGTTCAGCTATTAGTTGTTGTCATCAAGAAGATGATATGACTGAAGTTAAACAGCCTGTAATTAATAAGAAAGCTATATATAAATATAGGACTAAACTTACGAATGAGTCATTTGAATGCCTTGATGGTACTGATTGTGTTAATGATAAATTTGGTAAATGGTATGATAAACTGATTCATATGTTATATGAAAGTCTAGAGTTCAAACAAAAGCGTATACGTTATGATGTTGCAAAGAAACCATGGATATCAAAAGAGCTACTTAAACCTATGGATAAAAGAAAAGAGCTGTATGAAAGGTCTATTAAAACTGGATCTCAATCAGATAAAAATATTTATAAAGGTTATAATAGAAATCTTAACACCCTTTTAAGACAGGCTAAAAAGCTCTACTTTGTAAAGAAATTTAAAGAAGCAGAAGGCAATCCTGCGAAAATGTGGAGAATCATCAAGTTGGTAGTGAACCCTCGTGCTGCCCCGACTATCCCTGACATTCCTGATGCTCACTCGGATAATCAAGTTGCTAATATAATGTGTGCACATTTTACTGTTATTGGTAAGAGTGTATCTGATAGTGTTGCGCAGTCACCCAGTGATGGCTCTTATAAGGATTTTCTCGATGAGGCAGCTGAAGTCTCTATATTCTTAAGACCAGTGACTCTTGCAGAGCTTGAGACGACGGTGAAGTCAATGAAGAATTCAGCAGCTGGGTCGGATTTTTTCAGTGTTAGAATTCTTCGTTCAGTTTTCTCTATTATTTCAGGTCGTCTGTTGTATTTGATTAATTCATGCTATAACAGTGGAGTTTACCCTGCTTGTTTGAAAAGTGCTCATGTGGTACCGCTTTTTAAGAATGGTGATAAGAATGATATGAATAATTACAGACCGATATCAATGCTCCCAATATTATCGCGTCTGTTTGAAAAACTGATTTATGTAAGAATGGTGGATTTTTTAAATAAAAATTCTTATTTTCACCCTACTCAGTTCGGATTTCGTCATGGGATGTCAACAGAGAAAGCTTTGCTTTTTTTAACAACATTTATCAATGATTCGTTGGATGCGGGGTTGAAAGTTGCGTCTATATTTCTGGACATTATGAAGCATTTGACTCTGTTGACCATAGCGTATTATTATCAAAATTAGAGCAAGCCAGTTTTTGTTGTAATTTCCATACTTTGAGGTTGTATTTTTTGAGTGGAAGAATACAGTGTGTTTGAGTTGAGAATGTTTATTCTGATTATATGAAGGTGAGAGATGGAGTACCAGAGGGCTCCGTGATTGGACCTTTGTTGTTTTTAATCTATATTAATGATTTGAATGCGTGTCTTAAAAGTATATTTAGTCATGTGGGACCTGCAGCTAGAAGGTCAAAGATGATATTGCCTAGCTACGATGATGACACACAGTATTCTGTGGCAGCTTTGACTGAGGCAGATTTATTTCTGCTTTTAAATACAGGAATGAGTTTCATTGAAAGATGGATGCGTGTAAATAAATAATGTTTGAATCATATTAAAAGTCAATTTATTCTATATTGAATAAGTGTTAAATATTATCCTTGGATCCATGGTATTCAATTAGAAAGTGAATATCTCTAGAGACATAGTTATATCCAATATCTTGGTGTCCAGGTTGACGAGTGTCTTATGTTGAATCACTGTGTACAAAAATCGCCAGGAATGTTGGAATGCTGCGGAAACTGAAACATTTTTTCCTCCTAAAATTTTGAGAATGCTGCATTTCTCACTAGTTCATCCGTATTTGTTATATTGTGTAAATGTATGGTCAGCGACATTTAATACCTATCTACTGCCACTGAGGGTTCTACAAAATAATGCTGTTCGTGTTTTATCTGGAATACGAGGTTCTGACTCGGTTCGAAGGCAATACGACGGTATTAAGATTATGCCACTTTTTGGCCTAGTTAAGTTTTACGCGGCATTATTCATGTTTAAAAGTTTTAATAACCTGCTACCTGCATGTTTCTCGATTGCATTTACCGAAGCTAAACACGGGTATGAGACAAGAAATGCCCATTCAATACGAACCCCGTTCCCTGTAACAACAAGGTCTACATTTTCTATCCGTTTTTATGGCCCGGCTGTCTGGAACAAACTTCCCGAGGAGGTAAAAAACAAGACAGATCTGGATGAATTTCGAAATTCCCTCAGAGTAAGCTGTTTTTCTCAATATGTAAGATTTTAGTGGTTGTGTGTAGAGAATGATTGGTTGAATGTTGTTGGTGAGATGATTGTTTGGGTTTTGAATGGATGAGTGATTTATTTCCCTTTTTTTATTTATTTTTTTTCTCCTCTCTTTTTGTGAATGTTGTGAGTTTTGTTGCGTTGTTTGCGTGGATGATTCTCAAGTTCCCATTTTTTTGTTGGAGGGGTGGGAGAGGGAGGCGAGAGAAGATATTTATTTGTTTTTGGGTTGGCCCCTGTTTGGGTTATATTAGGGTCCGAGGAAATAAATGATATTAATAGAAAATATCATATATATTTTTTAAATTGTTTTTCTTATTTTTCGGGTTTTGTCCGGCATGCAGTAATGCATTGGATTGTGTTTTTTAAATGAGATGTTTGTTTATTTATTTATTGTAACCCGTTTGTAAATAAAAAAAAAACAAATAAAAAAAACAAATCCAATCAGAACTTTGAGATAGCCATTTTGTTCAGCGTACTTGATTTCCCGATAGAAAATATGTTTTTGAGGAGGAAACTCCCCAACAACCCTCGGGGCAAGGGTTTTAAGTTATGCCCTGAGGGCATATAAGAACGATCAATGTACTACGTTTTATTTTTTCCTTTAGAGTAGGGCACTTCATATGGAAGGGGTCATCGTAGAAACTTCAAAAGGGGCTCATTCGATTGAAAATTGAGAGTTCTAGTGCCCTTTTTAATAGTCGAAAGTGATTGGAGGGCAACTAGCCCCCACGCCCATCATTCCCCCAAACACATCCACTCAAAATTTTGAGATAGCCATTTTCTTCAACGTAGTTGATTTCCAAATAAAAAATATATTTTTGAGGAGGACGCTCCCCCAAAACCCTCAGGGCAAGGATTTTAAATTATGCCCTGGGGGCATATAAGGTTTTTATAGAAGGTGTTGTTGTAGAAACTTCAAAACAGGCTCATTCGATTGATAATACGAAGGGCTAATACCCTTTTTAATAGTCGAAAGTTATTGGAGGGCAACTAGCCCCCCCCCACGCTCATCATTTCCCCAAACACATCCAATCAAAATTTTTAAATAGCTATTTTGTTATGCGTAGTTTATTAACGTAGCATAGCGGCGCATTTGTACATAAGCAGTCACTTAACCCTAATCATAGGTAGTACGCTAGCGCTGTCTAAGTAAAGAACGATGTGGGCACAATGTGTTTTTTTTTTCTTTTCTCCATAAGGAACTTCGTATCGAAGGAGTTGTCGTAAAAACTTCGAAAAGGGCTCATTCGATTGGAAATTGGGGTGGCTAGTACCCTTTTTAATAGTCGAAATTGATTAGAGGGCAACTAGCCCCCCCCCCAAATCCATCATTCCCCCAAACACATCCAATCAAAATTTTGAGATAACCATTTTGTTCAGCGTAGTTGATTTCCACATAGAAAATATGTTTCTAGGAGACACTCCCCCACAACCCTGAGGGAAAGGGTTTTAAGTTATGCCCTGGGGGCATATAAGGTTCTTAGAGAAGGTGTTGTTGTAGAAACTTCAAAACAGGCATATTCGATTGGAAATTCAAAGGGCTAATACCCCTTTTAATTGTCGAAAGTGATTCTGGGCAACTAGCCCCCCTCCCATGCCCATAATTTAAAATCCAGGGCAAGGATTTTAAATTATACCCTGGGGGCATATAAGGTTTTTATAGAAGGTGTTGTTGTAGAAACTTCAAAACAGGCTCATTCGATTGATAATTCGAAGGGCTAATACCTTTTTTAATAGTCGAAAGTTATTGGAGGGCAACTAGCCCCCCCCCCCACGCTCATCATTTCCCCAAACACATCCAATCAAAATTTTTAGATAGCTATTTTGTTCAACGTAGTTTATTAATGTAGCATAGCGGCGCATTTGTACAAAAGCAGTCACTTAACCCTAATCATAGGCAGCACGCTAGCGCTGTCTAAGTAAAGAACGATGGGGGCACAATGTGTTTTTTTCTTTTCTCCATAAGGAACTTCGTATCGAAGGAGTTGTCGTAAAAACTTCGAAAAGGGCCCCTTCGATTGGAAATTGGGGTGGCTAGTGCCCTTTTTAATAGTCGAAAGTGATTGGAGAGCAACTAGCCCCCCCCCCCCACCCGCGCCCATCATTCCCCCAAACAAATCCAATCATAATTTTGAGATAGCCATTTTGTTCTGCGTACTTGATTTCCAAATAGAAAATATGTTTTTGAGGAGGACACTCCCCTACAACCCTCGGGGCAAGGGTTTTAAGTTATGCTCTGAGGGCATATAAGAACGATCTTGGCACAATGTACTACGTTTTATTTTTTTCCTTTAGAGCAGGGCAATTCATATGGAAGGGGACATCGTAAAAAATTTAAAAGGGGCTCATTTGATTGAAAATTGAGAGTTCTAGTGCCCTTTTTAATAGTCGAAGGTGATTGGAGGGCAACTAGCCCCCGCGCCCATCATTCCCCCAAACACATCCAATCAAAATTTTGCGATAGCCATTTTGTTCAACGTAGTTGATTTCCAAATAAAAAATATATTTTTGAGGAGGACAATCCCCCAAAACCCTCAGGGCAAGGGTTTTAAATTATGCCCTGGGGGCATATAAGGTTTTTATAGAAGGCATTGTCGTAGAAACTTCAAAAAAGGCTCATTCGTTTGGAAATTCCAAGGGTTAGTGCCCTTTTTAATAGTCGAAAGTGATTAGAGGGCAACTAGACCCCCCCCCCCACCCATCATTCCCCCAAACACATCCAATCAAAATTTTGAGATAGCTATTTTGTTCAGCGTAGTGGATTTCCACATAGAAAATATGTTTTTGAGGAGACACTCTCCCACATCCCTGAGGGAAAGGGTTTTAAGTTATGCCCTGGTGGCATATAAGGTTTTTACAGAAGGTGTTGTCGTAGAAACTTCAAAACTGGATCATTCGATTGTAAATTCGAAGGGCTAATACCCATTTTAATAGTTGAAAGTGATTGGGGGGCCCCCCACGCCCCTCATTTCCCCAAACACATCCAATCAAAATTTTGAAATAGCCTTTTGTTCCGCGAAGTTGATTTCGAGATAGAAAATATTTTTTTGAGGAGGACACTCCCCCACAGCCCTAAGGGCAAGGGTTTTAAGTTATGCCCTAAGGGCATATAAGGTTTTTAAAGAAAGTGTTGTCGTAGAAACTTCAAAAAAAGCTCATTTGAATGTAAATTCAAAGAGCTAGTGCCCTTTTAGTAGTCAAAAGTGATTGGAGGGCAACTAACCCCCCACGCTCATCTTTCCCCCAAACACATCCAATGAAAATTTTCAGATAGCCATTTTGTTCAGCGTAGTTGATTTCAAGATAGAAAATATATTTTTGAGGGGGACACTCCCCACAAACCTCAGTGCAAGGATTATAAGTTATGCCCTGGGGGCATATAAGGTTTTTATTGAAATCTTTGTCATAGAAACTTGAAAAGGGGCTCATTCGATTTGAAATTCAAAGGAATAGTACCCTTTTTAATATTCGAAAGTGATTGGAGGGCAACTAGCCCCCCCCCACCCCTCAAACATCATTTCCCAAACACATCCAATCAAAATTTTGAAATAGCTGTGGGGGTGTAGAAAACTCCCCCACAGCCCTCAGGGCAAGGGTTTTAAGTTATGACCTGGGGGCATATAAGGTTTTTAAAGAAGGCGTTGTCGTAGAAACTTCAAAAAAAGCTCATTCGATTGTAAATTCAAAGGGCTAGTGCCCTTTTTAGCAGTCAAAAGTAATTGGAGGGCAACTAACCCCCCCCCCCCCCCAACGCTCATCATTCCCCCAAACATATCCAGTATAAATTTTGAGATAGCCATTTTGTTGAGCTTAGTTGATTTCCAGATAGAAAATATATTTTGAGGAGGACATTCCCTACATCCCTCAGGGCAAGGATTATAAGTTATGCCCTGTGGGCATATAAGGTTTTTGTTGAAATCTTTGTCATAGAAACTTGAAAAAGGGCTCATACGATTTGAAATTCAAAGGGATAGTTCCCTTTTTAATAGTCGAAAGTGTTTGGAGGGCAACTAGCCCCCCCCCCCCACGCCCATCATTGCCTCAAACAAATCCAATCCGAATTTTGAGATAGCCATTTTGTTTTGCGTACTTGATTTTCAGATAGAAAATATGTTTTTGAGGAGGACACTCCCCAACAACCCTCGGGGCAAGGGTTTTAAGTTATGCCCTGAGGGCATATAAGAACGATCTTGGCACAATTTACTACGTTTTATTTTTTTCCTTTAGAGCAGGGCAATTCATATGGAAGGGGTCATCGTAGAAAATTAAAAAGGGGCTCATTCGATTGAAAATTGAGAGTTCTACTGCCCTTTTTAATTGTCGAAAGTGATTGGAGGGCAACTAGCCCCCCCACGCCCATCATTCCCTCAAACAAATCCAATCATAATTTTAAGATAGCCATTTTGTTCTGCGTACTTGATTTCCAAATAGAAAATATGTTTTTGAGGAGGACACTCCCCAAAAACCCTCGGGGCAAGGGTTTTAAGTTATGCTCTGAGGGCATATAAGAACGATGTTGGCACAATGTACTACGTTTTATTTTTTTCCTTTAGAGCAGGGCAATTCATATGGAAGGGGACATCGTAAAAAATTTAAAAGGGGCTCATTCGATTGAAAATTGAGAGTTCTAGTGCCCTTTTTAATAGTCGAAGGTGATTGGAGGGCAACTATCCCCCACGCCCATCATTCCCCCAAACACATCCAATCAAAATTTTGCGATAGCCATTTTGTTCAACGTAGTTGATTTCCAAATAAAAAATATATTTTTGAGGAGGACACTCCCCCAAAACCCTCAGGGCAAGGGTTTTAAATTATGCCCTGGGGGCATATAAGGTTTTTATAGAAGGCGATGTCGTAGAAACTTCAAAAAAGGCTCATTCGTTTGGAAATTCAAAGGGTTAGTGCCCTTTTTAATAGTCGAAAGTGATTAGAGGGCAACTAGACCCCCCCCCACCCATCATTCCCCCAAACACATCCAATCAAAATTTTGAGATAGCTATTTTGTTCAGCGTAGTGGATTTCCACATAGAAAATATGTTTTTGAGGAGACACTCTCCCACATCCCTGAGGGAAAGGGTTTTAAGTTATGCCCTGGTGGCATATAAGGTTTTTACAGAAGGTGTTGTCGTAGAAACTTCAAAACAGGCTCATTCGATTGGAAATTCGAAGGGCTAATACCCCTTTTAATAGTTGAAAGTGATTGGGGGGCCCCCCACGCCCATCATTTCCCCAAACACATCCAATCAAAATTTTGAAATACCTTTTTTTCCGCGCAGTTGATTTCGAGATAGAAAATATTTTTTTGAGGAGGACACTCCCCCACAGCCCTCAGGGCAAGGGTTTTAAGTTATGCCCTAAGGGCATATAAGGTTTTTAAAGAAAGCGTTGTCGTAGAAACTTCAAAAAAAGCTCATTTGAATGTAAATTCAAAGAGCTAGTGCCCTTTTTAGTAGTCAAAAGTGATTGGAGGGCAACTAACCCCCCACGCTCATCTTTCCCCCAAACACATCCAATGAAAATTTTCAGATAGCCATTTTGTTCAGCGTAGTTGATTTCAAGATAGAAAATATATTTTTGAGGGGGACACTCCCCACAAACCTCAGTGCAAGGATTATAAGTTATGCCCTGGGGGCATATAAGGTTTTTATTGAAATCTTTGTCATAGAAACTTGAAAAGGGGCTCATTCGATTTGAAATTCAAAGGACTAGTACCCTTTTTAATATTCGAAAGTGATTGGAGGGCAACTAGCCCCCCCCACCCCTCAAACATCATTTCCCAAACACATCCAATCAAAATTTTGAAATAGCTGTGGGGGAGAAGAACACTCCCCCACAGCCCTCGGGGCAAGGGTTTTAAGTTATGACCTGGGGGCATATAAGGTTTTTAAAGAAGGCGTTGTCGTAGAAACTTCAAAAAAAGCTCATTCGATTGTAAATTCAAAGGGCTAGTGCCCTTTTTAGCAGTCAAAAGTAATTGGAGGGCAACTAACCCCCCCCCCCCACACGCTCATCATTTCCCCAAACAAATCCAATAAAAATTTTGAGATAGCCATTTTGTTGAGCTTAGTTGATTTCCAGATAGAAAATATATTTTGAGGAGGACATTCCCTACATCCCTCAGGGCAAGGATTATAAGTTATGCCCTGTGGGCATATAAGGTTTTTGTTGAAATCTTTGTCATAGAAACTTGAAAAAGGGCTCATTCGATTTGAAATTCAAAGGGATAGTACCCTTTTTAATAGTCGAAAGTGATTGGAGGGCAACTAGCCCCCCCCCCACGCCCATCATTCCCTCAAACAAATCCAATCATAATTTTGAGATAGCCATTTTGTTTTGCGTACTTGATTTTCATATAGAAAATATGTTTTTGAGGAGGACACTCCCCAACAACCCTCGGGGCAAGGGTTTTAAGTTATGCCCTGAGGGCATATAAGAACGATCTTGGCACAATTTACTACGTTTTATTTTTTTCCTTTAGAGCAGGGCAATTCATATGGAAGGGGTCATCGTAGAAAATTAAAAAGGGGCTCATTCGATTGAAAATTGAGAGTTCTACTGCCCTTTTTAATAGTCGAAAGTGATTGGAGGGCAACTAGCCCCCCCACGCCCATCATTCCCTCAAACAAATCCAATCATAATTTTAAGATAGCCATTTTGTTCAGCGTAGTTGATTTCCAAATAGAAAATATGTTTTTGAGGAGGACACTCCCCAACAACCCTCGGGGCAAGGGTTTTAAGTTATGCCCTGAGGGCATATAAGAACGATGTTGGCACAATTTACTACGTTTTATTTTTTTCCTTTAGAGCAGGGCAATTCATATGGAAGGGGTCATCGTAGAAAATTAAAAAGGGGCTCATTCGATTGAAAATTGAGAGTTCTAGTGCCCTTTTTAATAGTCGAAAGTGATTGGAGGGCAACTAGCCCCCAAGCCTATCAGTCCTCCAAACACATCCAATCAAAATTTTGAGATAGCCATTTTGTTCAGCGTAGTTGATTTCCAAATAAAAAATATATTTTTGAGGAAGAAACTCCCCCAAAACCCTCAGGGCAATGGTTTTAAATTATGCCCTGGGGGCATATAAGGTTTTTATAGAAGGCGATGTCGTAGAAACTTCAAAAAAGGCTCATCCGATTGGAAATTCAAAGGGTTAGTGCCCTTTTTAATAGTCGAAAGTGATTAGATTGCAACTAGCCCCCTCCCACGCCCATCATTCCCCCAAACACATCCAATCAAAATTTTGAGATAGCCATTTTGTTCAGCGTAGTTGATTTCCACATAGAAAATATGTTTTTGAGGAGACACTCCCCCACAACCCTGAGGGAAAGGGTTTTAAGTTATGCCCTGGGGGCATATAAGGTTTTTACAGAAGGTGTTGTCGTAGAAACTTCAAAACAGGCTCATTCGATTGTAAATTCGAAGGGCTAATACCCCTTTTAATAGTTGAAAGTGATTGGGGGGCCCCCCACGCCCATCATTTCCCCAAACACATCCAATCAAAATTTTGAAATAGCCTTTTTTTCAGCGAAGTTGATTTCGAGATAGGAAATATTTTTTTGAGGATGACACTCCCCCACAGCCCTCAGGGCAAGGGTTTTAAGTTATGCCCTAAGGGCATATAAGGTTTTTAAAGAAAGCGTTGTCGTAGAAACTTCAAAAAAAGCTCATTTGAATGTAAATTCAAAGAGCTAGTGCCCTTTTTAGTAGTCAAAAGTGATTGGAGGGCAACTAACCCCCCACGCTCATCTTTCCCCCAAACACATCCAATGAAAATTTTCAGACAGCCATTTTGTTCAGCGTAGTTGATTTCAAGATAGAAAATATATTTTTGAGGAGGACTCTCCCCACAAACCTCAGTGCAAGGATTATAAGTTATTCCCTGGGGGAATATAAGGTGTTTATTGAAATCTTTGTCATAGAAACTTGAAAAGGGGCTCATTCGATTTGAAATTCAAAGGGATAGTACCCTTTTTAATATTCGAAAGTGATTGGAGGGCAACTAGCCCCCCCCACCCCTCAAACATCATTTCCCAAACACATCCAATCAAAATTTTGAAATAGCTGTGGGGGAGAAGAACACTCCCCCACAGCCCTCGGGGCAAGGGTTTTAAGTTATGCCCTGGGGGCATATAAGGTTTTTAAAGAAAGCGTTGTCGTAGAAACTTCAAAAAAAGCTCATTTGAATGTAAATTCAAAGAGCTAGTGCCCTTTTTAGTAGTCAAAAGTGATTGGAGGGCAACTAACCCCCCACGCTCATCTTTCCCCCACACACATCCAATGAAAATTTTCAGATAGCCATTTTGTTCAGCGTAGTTGATTTCAAGAAAGAAAGTATATTTTTGAGGAGGACACTCCCCACAAACCTCAGTGCAAGGATTATAAGTTATGCCCTGGGGGCATATAAGGTTTTTATTGAAATCTTTGTCGTAGAAACTTGAAAAGGGGCTCCTTCGATTTGAAATTCAAAGGAATAGTACCCTTTTTAATATTCGAAAGTGATTGGAGGGCAACTAGCCCCCCCACCCCTCAAACCTCATTTCCCAAACACATCCAATCAAAATTTTGAAATAGCTGTGGGGGAGAAGAAAACTCCCCCACAGCCCTCAGGGCAAGGGTTTTAAGTTATGACCTGGGGGCATATAAGGTTTTTAAAGAAGGCGTTGTCGTAGAAACTTCAAAAAAAGCTCATTCGATTGTAAATTCAAAGGGCTAGTGCCCTTTTTAGCAGTCAAAAGTAATTGGAGGGCAACTAACCCCCCCCTCCACGCTCATCATTCCCCCAAACATAGCCAATAAAAATTTTGAGATAGCCATTTTGTTCAGCTTAGTTGATTTCCAGATAGAAAATATATTTTGAGGAGGACATTCCCTACATCCCTCAGGGCAAGGATTATAAGTTATGCCCTGTGGGCATATAAGGTTTTTGTTGAAATCTTTGTCATAGAAACTTGAAAAAGGGCTCATACGATTTGAAATTCAAAGGGATAGTACCTTTTTTAATTGTCTAATGTGTTTGGTGGGCAACTTGGGCCCCCCCCCCCCCCCCACGCCCATCATTCCCTCAAACAAATCCAATCAGAATTTTGAGATAGCCATTTTGTTTAGCGAACTTGATTTTCAGATAGAAAATATGTTTTTGAGGAGGACACTCTCCAACAACCCTCGGGGCAAGGGTTTTAAGTTATGCCCTGAGGGCATATAAGAACGATCTTGGCACAATTTACTACGTTTTATTTTTTTCCTTTAGAGCAGGGCAATTCATATGGAAGGGGTCATCGTAGAAAATTAAAAAGGGGCTCATTCGATTGAAAATTGAGAGTTCTAGTGCCCTTTTTAATAGTCGAAAGTGATTGGAGGGCAACTAGCCCCCAAGCCTATCATTCCCCCAAACACATCCAATCAAAATTTTGAGATAGCCATTTTGTTCAGCGTAGTTGATTTCCAGATAAAAAATATATTTTTGAGGAAGAAACTCCCCCAAAACCCTCAGGGCAATGGTTTTAAATTATGCCCTGGGGGCATATAAGGTTTTTATAGAAGGCGTTGTCGTAGAAACTTCAAAAAAGGCTCATTCGAGTGGAAATTCAAAGGGCTAGTGCCCTTTTTAATAGTCGAAAGTGATTAGATTGCAACTAGCCCCCCCCCCCCCACGCCCATCATTCCCCCAAACACATCCAATCAAAATTTTGAGATAGCCATTTTGTTCAGCGTAGTTGATTTCCACATAGAAAATATGTTTTTGAGGAGACACTCCCCCACAACCCTGAGGGAAAGGGTTTTAAGTTATGCCCTGGTGGCATATAAGGTTTTTACAGAAGGTGTTGTCGTAGAAACTTCAAAACAGGATCATTCGATTGGAAATTCGAAGGGATCATACCCATGTTAATAGTTGAAAGTGATTGGGGGGCCCCCCACGCCCATCATTTCCCCAAACACATCCAATCAAAATTTTGAAATAGCCTTTTTTTCAGCGAAGTTGATTTCGAGATAGGAAATATTTTTTTGAGGAGGACACTCCCCCACAGCCCTCAGGGCAAGGGTTTTAAGTTATGCCCTAAGGGCATATAAGGTTTTTAAAGAAAGCGTTGTCGTAGAAACTTCAAAAAAAGCTCATTTGAATGTAAATTCAAAGAGCTAGTGCCCTTTTTAGTAGTCAAAAGTGATTGGAGGGCAACTAACCCCCCACGCTCATCTTTCCCCCAAACACATCCAATGAAAATTTTCAGACAGCCATTTTGTTCAGCGTAGTTGATTTCAAGATAGAAAATATATTTTTGAGGAGGACTCTCCCCACAAACCTCAGTGCAAGGATTATAAGTTATTCCCTGGGGGCATATAAGGTGTTTATTGAAATCTTTGTCATAGAAACTTGAAAAGGGGCTCATTCGATTTGAAATTCAAAGGGATAGTACCCTTTTTAATATTCGAAAGTGATTGGAGGGCAACTAGCCCCCCCCACCCCTCAATCATCAGTTCCCCAACACATCCCATCAAAATTTTGAAATAGCTGTGGGGGAGAAGAACACTCCCCCACAGCCCTCGGGGCAAGGGTTTTAAGTTATGCCCTGGGGGCATATAAGGTTTTTATAGAAGGCGTTGTCGTAGAAACTTCAAAAAAAGCTCATTCGATTGTAAATTCAAAGGGCTAGTGCCCTTTTTAGCAGTCAAAAGTAATTGGAGGGCAACTAACCCCCCCCTCCACGCTCATCATTCCCCCAAACATATCCAATAAAAATTTTGAGATAGCCATTTTGTTCAGCTTAGTTGATTTCCAGATAGAAAATATATTTTGAGGAGGACATTCCCTACATCCCTCAGGGCAAGGATTATAAGTTATGCCCTGGGGGCATATAAGGTTTTTGTTGAAATCTTTGTCATAGAAACTTGAAAAAGGGCTCATACGATTTGAAATTCAAAGGGATAGTACCCTTTTTAATAGTCAAAAGTGATTGGAGGGCAACTAGCGCCCCCCCCCACGCCCATCATTCCCCAAAACACATCCAATCAAAATTTTGAGATAGCCATTTTGTTCAGCGTAGTTGATTTCCAGATAGAAAATATGTTTTTGAGGAGACACTCCCCCACAACCCTGAGGGAAAGGGTTTTAAGTTATACCCTGGGGGCATATAAGGTTTTTACAGAAGGTGTTGTCGTAGAAACTTCAAAACAGGCTCATTCAATTGGAAATTCAAAGGGCTAGTACCTGTTTTAATAGTCGAAAGTGATTGGGGGGCAACTAGCCCCCCCCCCCCACGCCCATCATTCCCCCAAACACATCCAATAAAAATTTTTAGATAGCCATTTTGTTCAGCGTAGTTTATTAATGTAGCATAGCGGCTTATTTGTACATAAGCAGTCACTTAACCCTAATCATAGGCAGCACGCTAGTGCTGTCTAAGTAAAGAACGATGTGGTCACAATGTGTTTTTGTCTTTTCTCCATAAGGAACTTCGTATCGAAGGAGTTGTCGTAAAAACTTCGAAAGAGACTCATTCGATTGGAAATTGGGGTGGCTAGTGCCCCTGTTAATAGTCGAAAGTGATTGAAGGGCAACTAGCCCCCCCCCCCCACGCCCATCATTCCCCCAAACCAATCCAATCAGAATTTTGAGATAGCCATTTTATTCAGCGTACTTGATTTCCAGATAGAAAATATGTTTTTGAGGTTGAAACTCTCCAACAACCCTCGGGGCAAGGGTTTTAAGTTATGCCCCGAGGGCATATAAGAACGATCTTGGCACAATGTACTACGTTTTATTTTTTTCCTTTAGAGCAGGGAAATTCATATGGAAGGGGTCATCGTAGAAAATTCAAAAGGGGCTCATTCGGTTGAAAATTGAGAGTTCTAGTGCCCTTTTTAATAGTCGAAAGTGATTGGAGGGCAACTAGCCCCCACACCAATCATTCCCCCAAACACATCCAATCAAAATTTTGAGACAGCCATTTTGTTCAACGTAGTTGATTTCCAAATAAAAAATATATTTTTGAGGAGGACACTCCCCCACAACCCTGAGGGAAAGGGTTTTAAGTTATGCCCTGTGGGCATATAAGGTTTTTATAGAAGGAGTTCTCGTAGAAACTTCAAAACAGGCTCATTCGATTGGAAATCCAAAGGGCTAGTGCCCTTTTTAATAGTCGAAAGTGATTGAAGGGCAACTAACCCCCCCCCCCCACGCCCATCATTCCCCCAAATACAACCAAACAAAATTTTGAGATAGCCATTTTGTTCAGCGTAGTGGATTTCCACATAGAAAATATGTTTTTGAGGAGACACTCCCTCACAACCCTGAGGGAAAGGGTCTTAAGTTATGCCCTGGGGGCATATAAGGTTTTTACAGAATGTGTTGTCGTAGAAACTTCAAAACAGGCTCATTCGATTGGAAATTCGAAGGGATAATACCCCTTTTAATATTCGAAAGTGATTGGGGGGCAGCTAGCCCCCCCCCCCCACGCCCATCATTTCCCCAAGCACATCCAATCAAAATTTTGAAATAGCCTTTTTTTTGCAGCGAAGTTGATTTCCAGATGGAAAATATGTTTTTGAGGAGGACACTCCCCCACAACCCTCAGGGCAACGGTTTTAAGTTATGCCCTAGGGGCATATAAGGTTTTTAAAGAAGACGTTGTTGTAGAAACTTCAAAAAAAGCTCATTCGATTGTAAATTCAAAGGGCTAGTGCCTTTTTTAGTAGTCAAAAGTGATTGGAGGGCAACTAACCCCCCCACGCTCATCTTTCCCCCAAACACATCCAATAAAAATTTTCAGATAGCCATTTTGTTCAGCGTAGTTGATTTCAAGAAAGAAAGTATATTTTTGAGGAGGACACTCCCCACAAACCTCAGTGCAAGGATTATAAGTTATGCCCTGGGGGCATATAAGGTTTTTATTGAAATCGTTGTCATAGAAACTTGAAAACAAGCTCATTAGATTTGAAATTCAAAGGGATAGTACCCTTTTTAATAGTCGAAAGTGATTTGAGGGCAACTAGCCCCCCCTCCCATCAAACATCATTTCCCCAAACACATCCAATCAAAATTTTGAAATAGCTGTGGGGAGGAGGACACTCCCCCACAGCCCTCGGGACAAGGGTTTTAAGTTATGCCCTTTGGGCTTATAAGGTTTTTAATGAAGGCGTTGTCGTAGAAACTTCAAAAAAAAGCTCATTCGATTGTAAATTCAAAGGGTTAGTGCCCTTCTTAGCAGTCTAAAGTAATTGGAGGGCAACTACCCCCCCCCCCCCACCGCTCATCATTCCCCCAAACACATCCAATAAAAATTTTGAGATAGCCATTTTGTTCAGCTTAGTTGAGTTCCAGATGGAAAATATATTTTGAGGAGGACATTCCCTACAACCCTCAGGGCAAGAATTATAAGTTATGCCCTGGGGGCATATAAGGTTTTTATTGAAATCTTTGTCGTAGAAACTTGAAAAAGGGCTCGTTCGATTTGAAATTCAAAGGGATAGTACCCTTTTTAATAGTCGAAAGTGATTTGAGGGCCATTTTATTCAACGTAGTTGAACGTTTTGGAAATTAGGCCTTTAAGGATGACAAACCCTACCCCCACAGCCCTCAGGGCAAGGGTTGTAAGTTATGCCCTGGGGGCATATAGGTTTATATAGAAAGTTGTTGTATAAATCATAGGTAGCAGGATCGTGCTGCCTAAATAAAGTACGGGGACAATCTAGAACGAGACAAGAAACGGGGACTAAGTAAAGAGAAGGACTCTCCCCCACAACCCTCAGGGCAAGGGTTTTAAGTTATGCCCTGGGGGTAAATAAGAGCGATGTTGGCACAATGTATTATTTATTAATTTTTTTCCTTTTGAGCAGGGCACTTCGTATCGAAGAAGTTGTCGTAGAAACTTCGAAAAGCGCTCATTCAATTGGAAATTGGAGTGGCTTGTGCCCTTTTTAATAGTCGAAAGTGATTGGAAGATGACTAACACCCCTCTCATGCCAACCATTTCCCCAAACACATCCAATCAAAATTTTGAGATAGCCATGTTGGTTAACATAGTTGAAAGTTCTGGAGATTTGGTCTTGGAGGATGACAACCAGCCTAACAGACCTTAGAGTAAGGGCTGTAATTTATGCCCTGGGGGCATATTAGGTGTTTATAGAAAGCATTGTCGTTTCCAAAAGGGCTCATTCGATTGGAAATCAAAAGGCCTAGTGCCCTTTTTAATAGTCGAAAGTCATTGGAAGGCTTGACATTTTTATAGTGAAGATCGATGTGGGTATAATGTATTTTTTTTTTTTGTTCTTGTTGTTTTGACCAGGGCAATTCGTATTGAAGGAGCTGTCGTTGGGAACTTTGAAAACGGCTCATTCGATTGAAAATACATGAGATGAGATATTTATTTTAAAAAAATCGCTATCACAAGCCCAAAAAGGGCCGAATTTGGACTTTGGAGTCGACAATATAAATGGTTACATTAAAAATGCAAAGAACAACATCGAAATAGAGAAAACCATAATGAACATCATTTAAAAGTCAATAATTAAAAATGTAAATAGTCAATTAAAAAATTAAAAAAAACAAAAAATGGTCAAAACAAAACTTAGAGCGAGCCATAAATGCATTAAAAACTGGTAAAAACTGGTCAAACTAAACTTAGAGCGAGACATAAATGCATTTAAATTAAATGGGATACTAAGAAAGTGTCAACAATTAAACTACAGTAAATCAATAAAAGAGTTTAAAACAATAAAAACTGGTCAAGAAAGGGGGGGGGGGGCAAGCAAAAGAGTGCAAGAAACAGGGCATTCCCAAAAGCTAAATAAAAAAAAATAGGGAAAAAAAGAAACTAATGAGACATTTTATTAATTTTTTTTTAATGAAGGGGATAAAAGTTCTTTCGTATCTGGAAGTAACACAGCGAATGGGGGACAAAGCAGGGATGGGCTCAGAAACAGCTCAAGGCGGCACTTTTCTGGATGGAGAGTGACGTTTGGGGAAAATACTTGCCGTCCGAGGGTTTGTTATGGCATTTTTTTGCAAAAGGGAGGCACAACGAAGCCCTCCTTTGCTCCAGGGTTTTCACCCTAGCTTTTTTTTAGAAGCAGAGGGCACCTTGCCTTCTTTGAAAATTATTCGCAAGGCCCTTTTTGAATTGATTCGATTTTTTCCGATTCTTCGTGAGAGATACCAGGGTGCCAAACTGGCCAAGCATATTCTACATGCGGGTGGACAAAAGACGTGTAAATTCTTAAGGAGTGGGAAGGGGGGACGCTGAATTTATTTAGGAGCTTAAGGAGGGCGATAGACACATTAGCTCTATGGATGATGCCTTTAACTAGGATATCTCACTTTAAATTTGAAGAAATTGTGACGCCAAGTAGCTTAAATGAGGACACAGAAATTTCAGGAGGGATAGGATTAAGAAAATAGGGCGAAGATTTGAGGAAACAAATGGGCATTAGAGGGGTTTACTGTCATGTCTAAGTCTAAGGCCTCGTCTCCAATTTCATTGAGGATACTCATAGGGTAACTTATTAAATTTCTGAAGCAAGTTTCGACAACTGTTAGGTCATCAACAAATTCTCCTTGGTAAGGAAATTCCTTTGTGAGGCTGTTGATCATTACTGAAGAAAGTAGGGGACCTAGGAGAGTTCCTTGGGGTATGACATTGTGGACAGGGAGAGGATTAGAATAATGGTTTTGCTATTTGAAAACTTGTGATCTATTTGTTAAGAAGGAGGCAACTAATTTCACCAGTAAAGGATCAATATTGAACTCGTTGACAAGTTTCTCGATTAAAATATTGTGGTTAACAAGGTCGAATGCTTTCTGAAGGTCGATGGAAATTAAATTTAGCCAGGAATCAGGCTTTTCAAGGATTTTCCCGATGTGATGAATAAGAGAAACGAGGTAATGGGAAGTAGAGGTGGATTTTAGGTTCCCAAATTGTTTCAAGTCAGTAAGAGGTAGGATTTTTT
Organism: Artemia sp. Qi Xiang Cuo; assembly: GCF_049724085.1. Classification (NCBI taxonomy): domain Eukaryota; kingdom Metazoa; phylum Arthropoda; class Branchiopoda; order Anostraca; family Artemiidae; genus Artemia; species Artemia sp. Qi Xiang Cuo. The sequence goes on along the minus strand of NC_142807.1, from coordinate 61,265,104 downwards.
CTTTAGCCAATCTGCAAATAATCCTTCATAAAGTTTCGAGAAAATAGGAGTAAGAGTAATAGGCCGGACGCCTTCAAAACCAGATTTTCCGTTTTTCTTTTTCAAAGGGGTTATGAAACCCTGTTTCCAAATTGTAGGAATTTGCCCAGACTCGGTAATCTTGTTAAACAAGAAAGACAAGGGCTTAGACAAGAAATCACCGAAGGCACTAATAAGAGGAAAGGGGATATCCAAAGGACAAATACTTTTCTTTCTTAGTTTTTGAATTCTTCTTTCTATCTCAGACGGAGAAACAGTAGGTAAAGAAGGGGAAAGGGCCACTGACGGTAATTGGTCGGACAGTGGTGGAAGACTCTGGACAATAGAAGCGAGGAATTTATTGAGATTATTGGCAGTAATATGAGGGGACTCGGGTAGATTGAAGTTAAGCTGTTCAAGCCTCCTGCCACACAGCTTTTTAACCTCAGAATACCAGTTTTTTGGTTTATTAGTAAACAATACTTCGACCTTATTTTTCCAGTACGATCGTGCCAATTTGCGAATTTCTCTTTTAATTGATTTTCTTAGTTTATTGGCTTCATCTGGTTTACGATTTTTGAAAAGCTTCAATTTGGTTCTAATTAGTGTTTTTATAGTTTGGTTAATAAAAGGTTTGTCACTGGAGCAATTTTTAATTATTTTTTTCCGGGAAGCACATTTGATATTAGTAAATTAGCTTTTTTTGGAACAAAGCCATTTTCTCATCAATATTTTTTAAACTATAAACATCGGACCAATCTTCAGTATTCAGCCACATACCATAAGAAAGAAGACCAGAATTTTGAAGAGGGCGATAACTGCCATAAATTCTTAAGAAAGAATGATTAAAATTTGAGGAGGGGGATAAAAGAATTGAAAGATGATAACTCCTGCCTAGTGGAGGCAGACCTGAGCGAGGGTTATAAAAATTATACATATTAGTTAAAATTACATCAAGAGAGGTATTTCCCCCAGTCGTTGGTATTTTAACAACCTGCTTAACTTTAAGTGAGGAGCAAAATGAATACATTTTAAGATCGTTTTCATAGCCAACTAAAAAAATACCAGCATTGGGGTATTTAGAAATAGCAAAACCAGCACTTGTCTGCAATTGCTGGATGAATTTACGTTTCGACTCGATATTTTGATTTGGGGAGTAATAGAAAACGGCTATTGCAATAATATTAAATGGACGAGGGACAAATTTTGGTCTAATACTTAGCCAGAGGATTTCATCGTACCCGGATAAACTAGGGACTCGAATAATCTTTGGGTAAAGGTTACTCTTAGTAAAGAACAAAACACCGCCACCTTTTTTTCCAAGTGGGTGGTCTAAAGGACGGAGTTTAATAAACTCTGAATACTTTGTCAGGGGCAGAGACCCTGGGTCGTGGGACTGTACTTCCGTACAGTCCGTATAATTCAGGGAAAAAGTTATAATCTAGTTGATTTAATTTGTGATATGGTGACGAATCGTAAAGGACTCTTATCCTTTGACGATTTGTCAGGGGCAGAGACCCTGGGTCGTGGGACTGTACTTCCGTACAGTCCGTATAATTCAGGGAAAAAGTTATAATCTAGTTGATTTAATTTGTGATATGGTGACGAATCGTAAAGGACTCTTATCCTTTGACGATAATCTATACACCTTTCTAAATACATTAAACTTTCCCAAAAGTCTTATTGGCAATAAGCAAATTCTAAAGAAACTAAGAGAATATAGTCCTCCAACAACACCATTTAAAAAAGAAGAAGATTCAATATTTGAAGATACTAGCGCCACTGATTTTACAACACCTGTGGCTGCTAGTCAAAAGCGAAGACGAATTGATTCGCCCACCAGTGTGCAAAAGGGGAGTTGACATTACACTACATGTTTAAGCTCCAAATTGATGAAATTCTGAAATTTGTTTATGAAAATGTTGGCGTGTTATGGAATTTAAGCTCTACGAAACCGCTTTCCAATGTCTCCGACACCGCAGTGAAAAATTCAAAATAGTATCTAGAGAATGAGTCGATTTACACACTGCATTGGAATCATATGCTTCGCAGTAAACAATATCGACAAATTAAAGACTTTTTACCTCTGCATATAATGCAAACGGATCTTTTAACTTTAGACGCAGTTCAACGGCGTCACAATGCACCATACAAATATATTCTAGTGGCAATCAGTACCTTTAGTCGCTATGCCTATGCCATCCCACTGCGATCAAAGGGAGGTGTTGAAGTTGCTCGGGCAATTGAAAGTATTCTTGAACAGGATTCATATAGAAAAATTCAATCGGATCGTGGCAGTGAATTTGTTAATCCCCATGTGCAAATGGTTCTTTTGAAATATAATACAACACTTTATCATAGTCACAGTCCTATAAAGGATGCATTAGCTGAACTACTAATAAGAACGATTCGTCTATTAATTTCAAGATATTGCACATTGAAAAATACACCGGCTTTTATTCATGATTTAGATAAAATCATGTTGATTTATAATCAACGACCCCATCGATCTCTGTCCAACGCTATACCAAGGGATGTTCACTATAGTGAAAATACATTTGATGCTTTTCTAAAGCAATACTCCAATGGCAATGAGAAGAAAAAGAAGAAGAAATTCAATGTTGGTGATACTATTCGAATTAATAGAACCACCAATATTTTCGAGAAGGGGAGTTATTTATTAAGCACCGAACTTTTTAAAGTCTCCAAAATCCTGGACACCGAACCCACGACATATCGGCTACGAGACTCCAAAGATGATGAGATTCTCGGCGGTTTTTATGAATATGAACTGCAAAAAGTTAGAAACACTAGTGAAATTTATCAAATTGAAAAGATATTAAAGAGTCGTACTCGTAGGGGCAAGAAACAGTTGCTTGTTCGCTGGCTAGGATACAACTCAGATTTTGATTCTTGGGTCAGTGCTGAAGACATTAACAATGCCCAATGATTTCTATGTGACCTTCATGTCCAATGTATCTGATCCTCTCTACAATGATCTGAAGAGAACAAGTGATTTTTGGACGAAACTCTCCCCCGCCATCAATTTCGATGGAAAGTATGAAGTGGCTCTTGTCGACTGTATTCTCAAAAATACCTACGACATCCTGAGAAAGTATCGTAAATATGAAATAAAAATTAGATCCTATGATTGGCCGCCACCACCGGGTGATCAAGAACAAATTCAAAAAATCAAATGGATGGTTTATCCATACATTGAATTACCCTACGAGGAACTCACCTGTATGAATGATTTATGCCGTTCCATTAATAAAAGAATGTTCGCTCATAAAAAGGGAGCTTTTCATTTCAACTCTTCAAAGGAGGAGGGCAATATCAATATTAGTTCACCTATTTCCAATGAAAAGGCTATTCTCAATGATAATATAAAGAATGTTCTTGGCTTTAAGCTCAATATAATCAATGGTAAAAGTGCCGGAAACACTAATTTCATTTTCGCTGACCGTCTGCCTTCACCACAGACACTTGTATATTTCTCTTTGCTTCATTTGTGGAAACATCTCGGGTTGGTAATTCAAATGTTCCCCTCCTACGAGTTCTTGAACGAAAAACCAATCAAGAACATATTCCTCACTATAATATAAAGCATCTTCAGTATATTCCAGTAAAAACTTCCTATTTGGAACTCTGTCAGTTAACACTAAGAACTGAATTGGGTGATCCCATAGCAATTTCAAAATGTTTGGCTGTGATTACATGCCATTTTCGTCCCATCGTTCAACAGCAAGATGTCTAATAGAAAAGTGGTATTCACTTGTCCTGATATTGATTGCTATATTAATATTCTTAGCCCAAGACAGAAGGGTAATAAATTGGCCTAAAACACAGGCTGTTAGTCAATGTCTGTTGGCGGCATCGGTAATTGGCTTGCCAACTTGTTTCGCTCTTCATTACAGCTGGTCCGAAAATATTTTGTACAAGTTGCGACAAATTTTGCATGCTCTCCGCTACACTATTAGGGTTTTGGCAAGGATTTTAAAAAAAGTGCTACGGAAAATCTTAGGTCCAGTGCGCGAACCCTTGGCGAGAAATTAAAACAGAATGTGTAAAGGTTTAAAAAGGTCAAGAAACAACGCATCACTCATCAGTCTCTACTCAGGACGGAAACGAAAGACATCCCTCTTGTCAAAGAAAAGAAGGAAAAAGCCGACACGCAGTATAACCAGAAGTCCCAGAAAGAAAATTGTTAGATCAAAACTAGATTTCTTCTCCTAAGATGTCCTACCTACCACATAAGGATTCTCAACCTTCAATCACCGCCTCATTGAATCTATTCAATGCCGAAAATGTTGATGTGAGTGTCAAGCATGGATACTATGAACAATTTTATCCACTACAACCCCTCTCCGATAAGATCCACTTTCAAACTGAGTCTACTGAACATAAAGTCATAGATGTAACATCCACATTTATAGATTTACAAATTAAAGTCCGAAAATCTGATAATACAATGCCAATTCGGGCCGATGGGATATCCTATGAAAATTGCATATTACATAATTAATTTTAACAGATTAGTGTCTACGTCAATGGCACGCTGGTGAGCACAAGCAACAATCTCTCAAACTATGCAAGCTATATGCAATTCATGCTGATGACACCCAAGTCATACAAGGAATTGAGAGGCGCCTCCAATGGATATGAATATATTACTAATACCGATAGTACAGATGCACTTAAAATTGCTACAACTAGTGAATTACATCTAGTTGGAAAAATATATCATGAAATATTTAATATACCCCAATGGCTGCCGCCCAATGTTAAAGTGGATATAAAATTGACTCTTGAGCCATCTAAGTGAAGATTAAGATCGTAACGGGCTTCCACTATTAAGGGGAGCCTCTCCTTAAAATCGAAAATCTTTAATGTATGCAAACAAATGTACAAGGGCTCTGTTTAAGTGTCCGTTGAAAAACTACGAACTACTGACACTACTGGTTAACTACTTGTTCCTCATACAATCACCAATCAGCGTAATATTGCCATGGGGTCACGCACCTTCACCGATTCATCCTTTATCAATGGTGAAATCCCCTCGAAATTGGCTTTGGCATTTGTAAAAAGCGCCAGTGCAATAGGATCATGGACTGAATGTCCACATAAATTCGAGATGTTTGGACTTTCATCTCTTGTGTGCAAAGTAAACGGTATCCCACTCTACAATCTATCTTTTGATAAATCCTATAGAACATTGTATGAGTTGACTATGCAAACCCTAGATCAAGATTTGCCACTATTTGAAAATGGAATAACCGAAGATATGTTTGCTAAAACACATGATATCATTCTATTAGAATTGTCTGGCACCCAGGATCTGAGTAAAGTACGTACCGAGACTATGCGTTTAGAGGGTGCATTTGCTGATCCATTGACTGAGAGTATTGCACTATTTTCACTAAATCAATATGAAAACTATTGAGAAATCATTCCCGAAGGTAGTGTTCTACTAGACTTGGCGCCATGAACACCAGTCAAATAATCAGTGTATTTAATATGGATCCCTACATGTCCCAGTACAAATCTTATTGTCTGCCCTCAGACTTTCTTGGAAAAATTCAAAGCGCGAACAATACCTTTATTATCGTTAATAGCAGTCCGTCGACTGTGCTGACGGGTCATTGGCTGTGCATCTTTCAAACAATGAAGACGATTGAATTTTTTGATCCTCTTGGTCTACCCTACACATTCTACACACCCCTCATCAGGAACTATATTGAGAGCAGTGGGAAAACTATTATTCAGAATCGGAAGAGGGTGCAGGATCTAACGACTAAAAGCTGTGGCTTCCACGCACTACTATATTTTGTGTTCCGATGCCTTGGTTATACTTACAAGCAGTTTCTCCGCGTTTATGGTGACAATCCGCGTCTGAACGACTTTCATGTGGGAAATGTCTTCTCGGACCAATATAGCATTAATTTTAGTGTCCTAAAAGTAAAGTGCTTTAAAAATGCAAGTGAATTTGTTTATTAATAGAATACATGCATATATACAAGAATGTCTTTAACTATTCACTTTAGATTTATTCATCTTCGGGGTATATGCAACTGTTCTGAACCACTAATGCCGATAAATCATTTGGAGTCACTGTATATTGATCTTGATTGACGGCAAAGTCAGGGTCAAACTTTCTACAGTATAATGTAACTTCATTCTTGTCATATCTCTTCGTATAGTCAATGATACTATTTGCATTCATATTATGAAATTCACGAGTTTCAATCTGTCTATTTGAAGCAATATCACATACTATGTTTTCAAGTGGTGAATCGCATTCGGTAACTGCCAAGTAAAAATCACTTGCCTTATAGTCATAATAGGCAGTGTCGTCACAGCGATGACGAAGAAACCAGATTGTCTTGTTACCCCAACAGTTGAATCGTAGACCAGATTCCTCTTCCAAGAAAAATTTAAAGCCGCGACGATACCAATCTCGTAGAAATAAACTAAAATCACGTTTAGGATTCTTTCCAATCAAAGTGGGGTAAGTATTCTCCCACTGATCACATTTATCATGGTGACAATTGGAGCCCAGGTGCCCGCTAGGGTGAGAGTCACACACCTCTTCAAGACATGAATTACATCCTTTAATTTGTACTGCATAGCCTGTATGTAATTTACAAGGATTACATCATTTACACTTTTCACTATAGTCATAAATAATTGTACAATTCTCACATTGAGTCCAACTGCCAAGAGTTTACAAGCACAATGGGCGTATATATAACATTTTTCGGTTTCCTGTGTCAACTCACTCACGGGTAAAACGAAACTGATCGTCCTCGCGCGATAAATTCAAAGTGGAGGAATAGGGGAGAGGAGTAACTCTGTAACGCTGCCTGATTCGAATGAGGAGTCATATACATTTGCAATAAAATTTGGTTTAAAATGAGAGGTCCTTGTGTTCCAATTAATGTATAAGTAAAAAGACTATGTTCATTGTTAACGAATTTTAAAAGTTTCAAACCCCAATCAAATGGGGGAGAATCTCTTTTCATTTTAATTCAATTTTTTCCCTGTGATACCCTCAAGCGTTAGAGAGTCAACGTAAGAATATCGCCTTTAAAAATCAAATGTTTTTCCATAAATACTAGATTTGATCTAATTCTCTCTTTCTCAAATTTATTCATTTTTCAGTCCTTTCACTCTGACTGCTGACTCTAGACTGAGCCTGATTCGTTAGCCCTAACCAGAAAAGAAAGGGAACATTTTCGATTTCGAAACAATTTTATTGAATAATTATAACATCAATAATACTAGGCATGTACAATAAGCGATACTGTTTATTTTCCTCGATATGTTTGACTAATGCACTTAAATCACATTGAAGTCTATTCACATGTGCTGTATCACCTTTAGCAGCGAAACATAATTGATCTTCCATTTTAAATTTGCTCAAGGATTATCTTGCATATACTGCATCCCATTCCAGACAAAGCCGCGATCCTTTCGTAATTTCCACCGCAATGTTTGGCGCTCTTGTATTATTACCATCAACTCCACTATCAACTTCTAATAGGGTAAACATTCCACTCGCGATCAACACAAATATATATCCAAATAAACTCTTCTCTTTGAATTCTATTCACAGGCTGATAAAACTATAGCAAAAGTCCTTTCCTTATATTCCCTCTGCCGCTATTACGTAAGCCAGCCCTCTGATTCGTTTAGAAGGAAAAACGTGATGTAACTGTTTCCGGGAAACTCATAACATTTGGCTCGAGCAACAACAACAAATACTATTTCTGGACACCATGACATTCGCTGAGAGCGTGCACAAAACAACAACAACAACAACAAATGCTGTTTCCTATTTTTGGACACCATGACATACGCCTCGAGCATGTACATGTCCAAAACAACAACAAATGCTGTTTTCTATTTCTGGAAACTCATAACATTCACTGAGAGCGTGCACTTACAACAACAACAACATTGACCTTGACATTCACCTCCAGCGTGCACTTGCCCAAAACAACAACAATAGCAAATAAATCGACCTTTGGAAATTTAGGTCATTGACACACTTTGATTACGCAATCAATTTCTCAGAAATCCATTTCCCCTAGGGACTCTATGCCCATATTAGGACCATAAACCACGTGGTCCTCGTGGGAGTTTTAAAAAAAAAGTGTCCGGATCGGGATTCGAAGGGGTATTGTCCTCGTCGGAGTTATAGGGTCACCTCTACTTAGGTAACTAAAAGTTTGGGAAAAACTAACCGATTGGGGAATTTCGAAAGGGATACTTGGTGTGTTTGAGAATTTCCTGGGTGGGGTTTCAATTTAATATTATGATGCTCCGGAGAAGTAGGGTAAGAAAAGGATTTACCTTGGGGATTTGGTGGTGGAGGGAAGGGCGAGGATACAGCCGATGCATGATGAGGAAGGTGCGACTTGTTTTCAGTTGTCGGGAAGTGTGAACAATTAAGATTTAATACAAGACAATTATTAAATGCAAAAGGTCTCAAACATGAGTCACCCTGGTAGGGTGGGCACGAGGGATTAAACGCATGGGTCGGAGGCGGGAAAATATGGGAGGGAAATAAGACGGTGGTATTTTCAGGGGGTTCAACTTGGGAGGGGTTAACTAGAGTGTTAAGAGGGAAGGGATTTTGTAGGGAATATGGAGGTTTTTTTTCTGGGTGGTAAAGGTGGAAGTTTTTGAGTGAGCAGGGTGGATATTGGATAAAAAGGAAAAGTATGTGCTGGTGAGCTAATTTTATTAATTGAATGAAGGGGGCTCCGCTTTTGGGTTGATTGAGAACTTGTAGCTATTTTACTATTAAAAATTTTACTGCGCCTGGCTAAAGCACGATAATCCCTGTTTTTCAAATGTAATAACATTTCACTTAGTTTCAAAACAAAGGCCACTTTGAAATTAATGGCAGGGTTTGGAATGGAAAAGGGAGCAATAATTGTCGTTACAGTGACCAGTAGTTAAAAAAGACATACAAGGGTGAACAAAGGTACAATCACTCTTTTTTATACACTTGTTGACCAAGTGAAAACGGCAGACAATAGAATTCTTCCCTGATTTGGCTTCAGGAACCGATTTACTAATAATACTCAAGTTGTCACTGATCCCTAGAACTGGAATATTGGCTGAGTTCACACTTAAATTGTCACTGACCTCTAGATCTGGAATATTGATTGAGTTCTCATTTAAGTTGTCACTGACCTCTGGAACTAGGTGACCGATTAAATTCATATTTGAGTTGACAATTGCTTCATTAATATTAATGTGTTGGGAGTTGTTGCTTGTGGATTGAATTGCAGTTGCTTTCAAATTGGCTTTTTTTTTTTATTTTTATTAACAGACTTAAGTGTTTTCTTAATTATATTACCCCTAATATCAATGAAAGTAGAAATTTCGTTTGTAATGAACTCGAGTTTTTTTTCAGCATTAAAAGGGAGTGGAGGGAAGGGTGACATAGGGGGCTGGAATCACAATTGCCACAAGGAAAATTTTCAGTCTAGCAGGAGGCATCATTAGAAGGCTTACAATTAGATTCAAAATCCGTCTGGGTACTGGCATCTTTAGTTTCTTGCAGAGAATCAGTCTGGCAACAGGCAACACTGGTTAATACTGGTAGGGGAGTAGTCTGACACTCGCTTTGGGCTGCAATGAAAGCTTTACCATCCCTTTGGCAAGTCGGGGCAAGGGGGGACGACCTGATATCATCTAAAATTTCTTTTAAGGAAGAATTTATTTCTGACAATCGGCGTCGTGGGGTATCGCTAGCTTTTGAAGAATTTATTCCTGACAATTAGCGTCGTGGGGTATCATTAGCTTTCGAAGAATTAGGGGGTATACTCTTGATTTTTGGTGATGTTTTGTTTCGAGGAACAATCCAAACATAACCAGTTCTTATTCCACTGGGAACGTTCTATCCCCGCACATTGCTCATGAATGGAAGAGTTGCACGTACTACATACCAGGGAATTGATTGTTGCCCTTAATCTACACTCAGGACACACTCTCTTAAAGTCATTTGGTTGTCCTTTAGTTATTTGGTTGATTAATATAAAGGGTTAAAAAATTCAATTCACCTGATGGCTGGTGACCAAATCCGGAAGTTAGGTCACAGTTATTCAACTTTGTCACTGAATTGGTTGTCCTTTAGTCATTTGGTTGGTTAATATAAAGGGTTAAAAAGTTCAATTCACCTGATGGCTGGTGGGAAAATCCGGAAGTAAGGTTACAGTTAATCAACTATGTCACTGAATTAACTGAGTTTAATGCAGAAAGGCATCAACCAAATAGGTCTTAACAGGTTAAAGCTTGAGCTAAAGTTTTAAAGCTTGAGGTCAAAATTGATGTCAAGCCTTTCTTCAGGCTCTGTTATATTTATTGTTTATGAATAAAGCCCTTCTTTCTGAAAAGCAAAAAAAAAACAAATATTTTATTTATTAATGTATTAAATGAAAAATTTGTTGTTTTTTTTTCAAATGGAAATAAAAAGTGACATTATAACCTAAAACGAACAGAAATTGTTATGTGTGTAAAAATGGCTACCCTCTTCTCTTCTCCCAATTGCGCTAAAGTTGTATTGCGAATATGCATTTACAATTGCAGTAAAAGTGCAGCCAATTGCTTATTAAAATATTTTAATTAAAACTTGTATTGTTTAAAGCAAATGCATATCAATAGGCTCTTTTATTCTTGAGATATTGTAAAAAATACTTTCTGTTAAATTCCAACCGCCTTTGTCTGTAGCAGTTGTTCTCACAGCCCTAGGGGGAAAAGTCCAACTTTAGCTTAGGGATCGGAAGGTTGAGTATACAGTTACAGTATACAGTTCTCCTTATACAGAAATACTTCCTCTGTATTTCAAGCTTTAGTGTCACTCTTTCCTTTAATTTTTTTTTACTATTTTCTTCTTACTCAATTTTCTTCGTTATTAATACCATCGACAGCGTGACCCTAAACGCAATGCGAGCTGGTATTTCTTAAACCCAACTCTTTAAATCAAAGTTTAATTTTTGTATAATAATACTTCGATAAAATGAGCTCATTATTTGCATCTTCTTTTAGAAGTAAAGTATCAACCAAATCGCGGTAACGAAGTGTACAAAGTGACTCGGCCCAACAGTAACCAAAACTTTAAAAAACGGAATTTTTGGTAACGTTAGTTACATCAAAAGAATAGGCTTTTTGTGCTCATTCTAAATATTTAAAATCTATTAAGTATAAGGTTATGCATAAAAAAATACGACCCTAAGAATAGTGGCCTGAATTTCAAAAAATGAGGAAACACCCCATCAAAAGTCAAGCGGTCTTAATGAAAATCCCACCATCAGGCACAACATATCAGTGAACCATATTGCAGAGGTTTCAAGTTCCTCTTTACAAAAATGTTTAATTTTGCAATTTTTTCCAGAAGAAAGATCACGGATGGGTGTTTATCTGGTTCCCCTCTCCCCCCCCCAAAGGGTGATCGTATAGAACCAATGGTCCTAGAAGTTTGAAAAAGGACCTATGCGAACGGGAAGTGAAAGTTCTAGTGCCCTTTTTAAGTAATCAAAAAGATTGGAGGGCAACTAGCCCTCTCCAAACGCCCCTTTTCCCCCTAAGAAATCTGATCAAAATTTTGAGACAGACATTTGATTAAGCATAATTCAAAATCAAATAACTATGCCTTTGGGGATGACGTGACCCCCAACAGTTCCTGGGGAATGGGCTGTAAGTTAAGCAATTTACCAATTGTTCACTATGGTATTTGCTATTAGGAATTATAAGGACCTTTTGGGAAGGATATACTAAAGGGGTTCCAAGGGAAAACTTTCCTTAGGGGAAAGGAATTTCCTGGCATGATTGGAAAAAATTTCAGAAATTAAATAGAAAACAAGTTTTTTTTTCAGTTGAAACTAAGGAGCAACATCAAAATTTGAAATAGACAAAATTATTCTGTATATCAGAGCAGGGCTGTCCCTTCCTTAACTTAGCGCTTAAGTTTGACTTTTTGTCAAGATTCTTTAGGAATTACTGCTCGAATACAAGAGCTGTGGAATTAAAATGAGAATCATTTATAAGAAATTTTGAGACTTAGGCGGTTTATAAGTGGCTGTTAGGTAATTTGAAGGTTTTTTTTCCAACTTTGAAATATCAGCTTCACGCTGAAACAAAGGCGCAATCTATTTTTCTTGGGGATTTAATCATGAATCTAATGAAATATCTTAAGCTGAACTGGCCAGCCATGACAAAAAACCAACAAAGAGAAAAATTTCCAAAAAAAAAGAACAAACAAACGAGACTGTGGCCAGTGGAGAGAAAAGAAAACAACAGAAAAAAAACAACGCTGATATTTCGCCTGTATAAAAACAAGGCGTCTTCAGCACAAAAGACACACAAGAAGAACAAGATAAAAAAAACAAACAAGATAAAACTAAAAACCAATAAAACCACCAAAAAAACAAAAATGTACAATCGGTGCAAACTGATCCACGTAGGGAAAAGATGCTAATATAGAGTTACTTCAGTGAGGACACCAGAGTAACTGAGGAAAAATAAAAAAACTGTAAATTACTTTAATTATTCAAATGCGAAATAATCCTTTTCTTAGCCATTACTGAAGCAAATCATTTTGGTCTAGCAGGTAAAATAGTCCCCTGGTGATTATTTAAAATCTTAACTCCCTTATTGACTGTTGATTCACTCTTTAGAAGGTTATCATAAATTGGGTCAATATTTAAATTACCCGTGTCAAGATAAGCTCCTATCTACAAAAATGTGGAATTTTGCATTTTTTGCCAGACGAAAGATCACGGGTGCGTGTTTATTTGTTTTTTTTCCCAAGGGTAATCATATTGACCCAGTGGTACTAGAATATCCTAGGATGGCTCATTTGAACGGAACTTAAAAGTTCTAGTTTCCATTTTAAGTTACCAAAAAAATGGATGACAACTAAGCCCCCCTCCTACGCTCATTTTTTCTCAAAATCAACCAATTAAAATTTTGAGATTACTATTTTGTTCAGCATAGTCAAAAATTTAATAAATATGTCTTACGATGACTTAATCCCCCACAGTTCCCAGGGGAAGGGCTGCAAGTTATGAACTTTGCCCATTGCTTACAATTTTTTTCTGGTGGGGTGGGGGGGGGGCTGGAGGAGGGGGTTACTCGGGAGAACCTTTCCGCGGAGGATGTTTTTTGGGGCGAGGGACATTTCTATGAAGGTGGCGCCGGATTTCCAAGCATTATTTAAAAAACGATCAGAAATTAAATAAAAAAAACAAGTTTTTTTCAACTGAAAGTAAGAAGCAACATTAGAACTTAAAATGAACAGACATTATTACGTATATGAGGGGGCTCTCCCCCAAGTCAATACCTCGCTCTTTACGCTACAGTCTTTTTTAGCGCTTTCAAAAGAGCTATCTATTCTAATTAAAAGGCCTTTAAAAATTTTTTTTAAATTTTAACGTAAAGAGTGTGGTATCGACTAAGGGGAGAACCCTATCATATACGTAATAACATATACGTAATAAAAAAAAACAATAAAAAAACACGCGGTACGGCTCAATATTAATCGAAACTTTTAAAAACGGAACTTTGATGTCAATAAATGTATCAAAAAAATGGACTTATAATACTGCTTCTAAATATATTAATTTTATTAAGTTTAGTATTACTCATCAAAGGCTATGAGCCTCAAAAAATTTACCTGATTTTTTTAAGAGGGGGAAAACATCCCCTAAAATTAAAAGAATTTTGATAAAAATCACACCGTTAGATTCAGAATATCAGAAAACCCTATACATAGGTTTAAAGCTCATATCTGCAAAAATCTGCAACTTTGTATTTTTTTGCCAGAAGAAAAATATACGAATATAGAAGTTCGTTACGTAAGTCAATTTGTAAATTACGTCAGAACCAAATTTAGAGACAGCCATTTAGCAAAAGAAAAGTAAAATTTTTATGCAAATTATGTTTACTTATTCAATGACGGTGAGCCGAAATAAAAGCTGTATTAACTAAAAAACGATCAGAAATAAAATAAAAAAAACAAGTGTTTTAAACTGAAAGTAAGGAGCGACATTAAAACTTAAAACGAACAGAAATTATTTCGAATATGAAAGGGGCTGTCCCCTCCTCAATGCCTCGCTATTTACGCTAAAGTTTGACTCTGTCTCGCAACTTTATTTTTTAAAACAATAAAAAACTTTAGCGTAAAGAGCGAGGCGTTGAGGAGGGGACAGCCCCTTTCATATATGGAATAATTTTCTGTTCGTTTTAAGTTTTAATGTCGCTCTTTACTTTCAGCTTAAAAAACTTTTTTTTTTATTTTTGTAGAAGAATCCAGCAGCTGTGTCTCAAGGGTATTAGGTATGTCAACCCCCTCTCCCCACAGTTATGTAAATGTACTATTATCCCGTAAAACTAAGTGTTGCTATAAACTAAATCAAAAGCCCGTTCCTCACCAACACCGCTCTAAAATCTACAGTCTATTTACATTCTTTCTTGTGCTTCTTTTGTCTATTAAATAAAAAAAAACATGTTTTTTAAACTGAAAGTAAGGAGCGACATTAAAACTTAAAACGAACAGAAATTATTCCGTATATGAAAGGGGCTGTTCCCTCCCTAACGCCTCGCTCTTCACGCTAAAGTTTGACTTTCTCACAACTCTTTTTTTTAAACAATAAAAACTTTAGCGTAAAAACCAAGGCGTTGAGGAGGGGACAGCCCTTTTTATATACGGAATAATTTCTTTTCGTGTTAAGTGTTTATGTTGCTCTTTACTTTCAGTTTAAAAACCTTGTTTTTTTAATTTAATTTCTGATCGTTTTTTAGTTAATGCAGCTTTTATTTTGGCTCGCCGGCATTAAATAAGTAAACAAAATTTGCATAAAAAATTTACTTTTCTTTTGCTAAATGGCTGTCTCTATATTTGGTTCTGACGTAATTTACAAATTAACTTACGTAACGAACTTCTATATTCGTATATTTTTCTTCTGGCAGAAAATACACAGTTGCGGATTTTTGCAGATATGAGCTTGAAACCTATGTTATAGAGTTTTCTGATACGCTGAATCTGACGGTGTGATCTTCATTAAATTTTTTCCACTTTTAGGAGATATTTCCCCCCTCTGTAACAAATCAGGTAAATTTTCTCAGGCTTGTAGGCTTTGATGAGTAATACTAAATTTAATAAAATTCATATATTTAGAATCAGCATTATAAGCCAATTCTTTTGATACACTTATTGACATCAAAGTTCCATTTTTAAAAGTTTCGATTACTATTGAGCCGTATGG
This sequence comes from Artemia sp. Qi Xiang Cuo, assembly GCF_049724085.1. Lineage (NCBI taxonomy): Eukaryota > Metazoa > Arthropoda > Branchiopoda > Anostraca > Artemiidae > Artemia > Artemia sp. Qi Xiang Cuo. The sequence continues at coordinate 61,249,808 of NC_142807.1, read as the reverse complement.
CTTGTTTTTTTATTGTTTTTTTATTACGTATAAGTTATTACGTATATGAGGGCCCGTAGTCAATACCACGCTCTTTACGTTAAAAGTTAAAAAAAAATTTAATTCACAAACCCCTGAATCACAAAGGCCGTTTAATTAGAATAGATAGCTCTTTTGAAAGCACTAAAAAAAACTGTAGCGTAAAGAGCGAGGTATTGACTTGGCCCCTCATATACATAATAATTTATGTTCATTTTAAGTTCTAATGTTGCTTCTTACTTTCAGTTGAAAAAAAACTGGTTTTTAAAAACTTAATTTCTGATTGTTTTTTAAATAATGCTTGAAAATCTGGCGCCCCCATCATAGAAATATCCCTTGCCCCAAAGAAACATCCTCCACGGAAAGATTTTCCCGAGTACCCCCCGCCTCCCGCCCCCCGCCACTAGAAAAAAATTCTTCCTGAAAATGTCTGTATACTTCCCAATAACCAAAACAATATGTAAGCAATGGGCAAAGTTCATAACTTGCAGCCCTTCCCCTGGGAACTGTGGGGGATTAAGTCATCGTAAAAGACATATTTATTAGATTTTCGACTATGCTGGACAAAATGGCTATCTCAAAATTTTAATTGGGTGACTTTGAGAAAAAAATGAGCCTAGTTGCCCTCCATTTTTTTTGTCACTTAAAAAGGGAACTCGAACTTTTAATATCCATTCCAATGATCCCTCCCACGATATTCTAGGACTACTGGGTTAATACGATTGCCGCTGGGGAAAAAAAACAAATAAACACGCATCCGTGATCTCTCTTCTGGCAAAAAATACAGAATTCTATATTTTTGTAGATAGGAGCTTGAAACCTCTACAGTAGGGTTCTCTGATACGCTGAATATGATGGTGTGAATTTCATTAAGATTCTATAACTTTTAGGGGGTCTTTCCCCCTTTTTTCGAAAATCAGCCAAATTTTCTCAGGCGCTTAACTTTTGATGGGTAATACTAAACTCGATGAAACTTATATGTTTGAAATCAGAATTAAAATCTGATTCTTTTTATGTATCTATTGGTACCAAAATTCCGTTTTTTAGAGTTTCGGTTACCATTGAGCCGGGTCGCTCCTTACTTACAGTTCGTTACCACGAACTGTTTGAAAATCTACAGTCTATTCACATTCTTTCTTGTGCTTCATCAGCTTCTAGGCAATCTTCCAAAATCTCTTCAAAAAACTACAGTGTTTATTTCTGATTCAGCTCCATATTGCCTTCGTTCTTCATTTAATATCCGCATTCCTCCTACCCCTACTAGACCTTTGGTTTCAATCCTCTCCTTGCGTGTCAACAGGTCTGGAATTCCCTATCTTCTTCAGTACAGAAACGCTACTCGTTTGGGACTTTTAAAAGGATTCTTAAGGACCATTTAGTTAAGAACCAAACAGAATCGCATTTCTTAATTCATTTATTTATTTTTTTCTGAGGAGTTGATCAGTGCTTCCACTTTTCGGTTTCAATTTTCCCTATTTTTATATTAATTTTACCTTAAATTCCCTATGTTTAGGTCTGATTTCTCCCTAGGAAGAACGGATATTTTGCTTTACATTTCCACAAAATCTACATAATTGCATGACTTGATGCTGCACAGCACAGCATCAACTTGTTATTGTTTTTTACTTCAGATAATGATATATATATAATATCTTTTTCACTACCTAGAACACATTAGAAAGTTTAATTAAGCGTCATTTCCAGCACTTCATCGAACTTGGTGTTTGCCTTCGTCTTGAAGCCAGTGACAGCTTTCGGTATACTGACAGTTGATAAAATTTTATCTTTGTTTTCAAGCAGTAATTGACTCGAACAGGTGAAACTAGAGTAACATTCTCGAGTGTAACGTTCTAGTGTAATATCTTCGGATGTCTGTTTTGATTAATTTCAGGGGACTAAACGAACGCTCAGTTGGCATATTGCTAAAAGGTAAAGAGAAGATCAGGGATATGCACTTCCGTAGTTCCGGATACTTAATTTTGACACTACAAGTCTCCAGACTAAATATCATTATCCAGTACTGCTCAACTGACAGGTTTTCAACTTGGGCATCTTCCAAATGAAGCTCAGTGACATTAGTCATTGCCTGTGAACTCCATTCTACGTCGATTTTCTGTAGGCAACACTTTTCTCTTGGAACAGGAAATCTCATAAAAAGTGCCTTAGAGATTTTGGTTTCAAATTTCTTGCATTCCTTGGTTCAACCAGAGAGTCTTGGAAGGGTTTTGGATGTGCTTGATTAGGACTATATAGTATTTTCAACAAGACTGGTAAAAGAGATCAATATTATCACTTGGCCCTTGAGCATCTACGAATCCTTGCATTGAATTGGTTGCAGCTATTCCACATATGTCTGGTTTCAAGGCAGGTACTCACTTGAAAGGTAAGGATCCAGTTCGGTAAACAAAACAACACTGCGAATATAGTCCAGTTTCATGAAGTCAAACTCAGCATCATTCACATGTTTGCTGCCAATTGCCTTTAGGGAGTGGAGAACTGGAAGCTCAGATTGAAAAACTGTTTTAAACTCATTGGAGAGGCCAAGAAAGTAGTCCATGAATTCAAGGTACGGCTTTTTCAACTTGATTTGTGATGTTAACAAGATAAGTTCATTGGTTGCAGTTTGGTCGTCATACCTGGTTTCTCTAAAATTCTGAGTAATAGCGACCCGATGCTCAATAATCCTCTTTATCAAGGCTTGAAGGAACAGCCAACGGGTTTATCCTGGTGCAAGAAATGAGAGTGCTTTGGATTGAAAGAACTCCTAAAATTCAGCATACTTATCTCGCATGGAAGCGCTTCTGGAAAAGTGGACACAGATATTTTATGCCAAGTCTTATAGTGTCTTGGACAGTGACAAGCATGCATATATATATATACAGCTATTCTGTTCAATGTAGTTGATTTCCAGATAGAAAATATATTTTTGAGGAGGACACGCCCCCACATCCCTCATGGCAAGGATTATAAGTTATGCCCTGGGGGCATATAAGGTTTTTATTGAAATCTTTGTCTCAGAAACTTGAAAAAGGCTCATTCGATTTGAAATTCAAAAGGGATAGTACCCTTTTTATTTGTTGAAGGTGATTTGAGGGCAACTCACCCCTCTCCACGCCCACCTTTTCCCCAAACACATCCAATCAAAATTTTTAGATAGCCATTTTATTCAACGTAGTTGAAAGTTTTGGAAATTAGGTCTTTAAGGATGACAACCCCTCCCCCCACAACCCTCAGGGCAAGGGTTGTAAGTTATGCCCTGGGGCATATAAAGTTTTTATAGAAAGCGTTGTCGTGAAAACTTCAAAAATTCAATTGGAAATTGAAAGGGTTAGTTCTGGAAATTAGATCTTTTAGGATTATAACCCCCTCAGAGCCCTTAGTGCAAGGGTTGTAAGTTATACCCTTTTTAATTCTCTAAGTCCATGATAATGCCCATTTGTTTCCTCAAATCCTCGCCCTATTTTCTTAATCCTATTCCTCCTGAAATTTCTGTGTCCTCATTTAAACTACATGGTGTCACAATTCCTTAAAATTTAAAGTGGGATATCCACGTTAAAGACATCATCCATAGAGCTAATGTGTCTATCGCCCTCCTTAAGTTCCTAAATCAATTCAGCGTCCCCCCCTTCCCACTCCTTAAGAACTTACACGTCTTTTGTCCGCTCGCATCTAGAATATGCTTGTCCAGTTTAGCACCCTGGTATCTCTCGCGAAGAATCGTAAAAAATTTAATCAATTCAAAAAAAGGCCTTGCGAATAATTTTCAAAGAAGGCAAGGTGCCATACTCTCTACTCCTAAAAAAAAGTTAGTCTGAAAACCCTGGAGCAAAGGAGGGTTTTGTCGTGCCTCCGTTTTGGAAAAAAATGCCATAACAAACCCTCGCACGGCAAGTATTTTCCCCAAACGTCACTCCCCATCCAGATTACGGCCGCCTCGAGCTGTTTCTGAGCCCATCCTTGCTTTGTCCTCCATTCACTGCGTTCCTTCCAGATATAAAAGAACTTTTCTCCCCTTCATTACAGAAAAAATGAATAAAATATCTCAATAGTTTCTTTTTTCCCCTCTTTTTTGTTTATTAGCTAATGGTCCTACCCAGGTCCTTGCTCTCAGTTGCTTGCCCCTCCCCCCTTTCTTGACTAGTTTTTATTTTTTTTAACTCATTTATTTATTTATTGCAGTTGAATTATTGACATTTTCTTAGTATCCCTTTTAATTTAAATGCATTTATGTCTCGCTCTAAGTTTAGTTTGACCAGTTTTTACCAGTTTTTAATGCATTTATGTCTCGCTCTAAGTTTAGTTTGACCAGTTTTTATCTTTTTTATTTTTTAATTGACTTTTTACAGTTTTAATTATTGACTTTTAAATGATTGTTAATTATGGTTTTCTCTATTTCGTTGTTGTACTTTGCATTTTTAGTGTAACCATTTATATTGTCGATTCCCAAGTCCGAATTCGGCCCTTTGTGGGCTTGTGATATCGATTTTTTTAAATAAATATCTTATCTTATCTCTCACGCCCACCTTATCCCCAAACACATCCAATCAAAATTTTTAGATAGCCATTTTATTCAACGTAGTTGAAAGTTTTGGAAATTAGGTCCTTAAGAACGACAACCTCTCCCCCAATAGCCCTAAGGGCAGGGGTTGTAAATTATGCCCTAGGGCATATAAAGTTTTTATTGAAAGCGTTGTCGTAGAAACTTTAAAAGGGCTTATTCAATTGGATATTTAAAGGGCTAGTGCCTTTTTTAATAGTTGAAAGTGATTGGATAGCGACTAACGCTCCTCTCATGCCCACAATTTTCCAAAACTTCATTCAGTCAAAATTCCGAGATAGCCATTTTGTTCAACTTAGTTGAACGTTCTGGAAATTAGATCTTTAAGGATGATAACCCTCCTCAGAGCCCTCAGTACAAGGGTTGTAAGTTATGCCCTGGGGCATATAAGGTTTATATTGAAATATCTTGTATAAATCATAGGCAGCACGATCGCGCTGCCTAAGTAAAGAACGGGAACACTCGAGAACGAGACAAGAAACGGGACTAAGTAAAGAGGAGAACAATACCCCACACCCCTCAGGGCAAAGTTTTTAAACTATGCCCTGGGGCATATGAGAACGATGTTGGCACAAAGTATTCTTAATTGTTTTTTTTCTTTAGAGCAGGGCGCTTCGCATGTAAGAAATTGCCGTAAAAACTTCGAAAAGCGCTCATTCAATTGCAAATCGGAGTGGCTTGTGCCCTTTTTAATATTCGAGAGTGATTGGAAGGTGAATAACAACCCTCTCACGCCCACCATTTTCCCAAACACATCCAATCAAAGTTTTGAGATAGCCATGTTGTTTAACGTAGTTGAAAGTTCTGGAAATTCGGTCTTAGAGGATGACAACCACCCTAACAGACCCTAGGGTAAGAATTGGAATTTATGCCCTGGGGAAATATAAGGTGTTTCTAGAAGGCATTGTCGTTTCCAAAAGGGCTTATTCGATTGGAAATCGAAAGGCCTAGTGCCTTTTTTTAATAGTTGAAAGTGATTGGAAGGCTTGCCATTTTTATAGTAAAAATCGAAGTGGGTATATATATAGTATATATTTTGGGTATATATAATGTGTATGTTTTATTTTTTGTTGCTGTTGTTGTTTAGACCAGGGCACTTCGTATCGAAGGAGTTATCGAGGGAATTTCGAAAAGGGCTCATTCGATTGAAAATAGAAAGGGCTTATGCCTTTTTTAATAGTCTAAAGTGATTTGAGGGCAACTAATCCCCCTTTCACTCCCACCCTCCCACGCCAACCCTCCCAATTCTGCTCTTAAAATTTTACCAAATCAAAATAGCGTAAGTGTAACCAAGCTATCAAAGAAAGTAAACACATTTTTTTGCGAATGGTATCAAGTTTTCCATTTCCAGTCAACTAGAGGAGGTATGAACCCAAATTAAACAGTACTATTTGTGTCCAGATTTTTAAAAGGGTGTATGATAATAATAATAATAATAATGTATTATTAAAGCTTTTTACAGCCATATACAAAACAAAAAAGAAAAAGGATAAATAAAATGAAGACATACTAAAATCACTATCCTCTTCATCAACATTCATACCTAAGGTAAAGTGAAGGTATCATCTCACATAAAGGGTCATCTTCATCTGAAACAAAATCTACATTTCCAGCATACAAATAACAGGCCAAACTATAAAGTCCTAAAAAAACGAAAAGATTTTAATTATTTTATTTTTTCCTTAAAAGACTATGTCAATATAAAACGAACAGAAATTAATTAAAAAAACTTTTTCCACGAAATGAGTTTTTAAAAGAAAAGTGAAGAACTCCATTAAACAAAAAATGAGCAAAAATAAAATCAAATAATCTTTAAAGCGTGAAACTACTACAAATCAGCATCGATAAATAAATGAAACCCAAATCGAACAAAAATTACAATAATTAACCGAGTCAAACTCAAAACGAGCAGAAATTAACATAAGTTGTGGGCAAAACCCCTATGCCTTCCCAAGGCCAGAACAAAATTTACACTTTACTAAAAAATACAAATGAATATGCATTGTCAGTTTAATATACATATACTGATATTTAATAATCAAAATGTTAATATTATTTGGTTTATTGAAGTTATAAAAGTAAAAATATTTATATTTTTCAGCAAAGTACAAACTAAGTCCTCTGGCATCGACAGTGTACGTGGCACGATCCTACCACTGCCTAATCTTTTTTTCTAGAACTTTAAGGAAAAAATCCTAAGTACTCCCCCCCCCCAGAATACGGGATTAGTGTCTCATGTTTTCCCTTTTTATAGGAACAGAATGCCAAATCCATCTTCCCGCAGGACGCAGCGTTTTGGGAAGAATTTGAATTGATTGAGGATGAAGGAACCAGTACAATGGAACCAGCTATTGCGCAGCAGCAGCCGGAAGAAGAACCAGTAGGACCTGTTGAACGAAAGGTGTTCTTTGTTCAAATGAATTTGCCACCGAGGGTAATACCAGAAGATGATAATGACGATGTAATTTTCTTTTTAATGATTGATTTTATCGACATATCTGAAGAAAATATATTTGAATAAAACTACAGTTTTTCTTATCTTTAGAAAATTTTATTGACGGATAAACTTGTTGATAGAACAAACTTTATCCTCTCTAAGAGAAACATAGGATAAAAAAAAATCAGTGATTACTCACATGTAAGATCGATTTATCATCATCAGCACTTATATTACTGCTAGTTCTTTTGTTTGACATAATTGTTTCCTAGCTGAACGCAGTTGAACTTATGCTATTACCAAGATCTTAGAAGACTATTTATATCCACTCAAAACCAGAGAAATCAGTTATGCAAGAGTTCACAAGAGTGCCTTAGAGAATAGACTTGATAAAGTTCGTTCAACCTCAATAGAGGATGGCTTTGATAAAGTTCGCTCAACCTCAAGAAAACCTTATGGAATGACCTTGACATGTGCCCTGGAAAGGTGCCAAGGAACGTAAAGTGAACAAATCCATTATAAGCATTCTACTCTTAAGCATGAATGAGATTACAATAAAAGATATTTTTCAAAACATATAGTTAACAAGCCCCTCCCCCTTCTAAGTGGCACTCTTTGTAGCGAAATAAAGGTACCTGGCCTGACAGGGGACTTTCACATCAAGAGTTATGTTTTAATAGTTTTAACGTTACATAACTTTTCGGTCCGATACCAAACCTGCGTATAATACCACTTTAATATAAATTAAGGGTACAGCCAGGGTTGTCACCGCTGGTTAATTGTCAAAAAATTTAGTGTTTATTTTCATTTGGTGATTTTTTGGTGATTTTACATTAATTTTGGTGATTTTATTATTAAATCTGGTGATTTTACTATGTTTACGTAACAGATTCTTAAAACAATGAGGCAAACACTCATGAAAATGCTATTAAATAGACTCATTTGTCAGTGGGTGGCAAATTTACTGCATATCAAAATAGCCGGTCAGGGGAGATGACCAAAAGCCGTGCCACCTAAATTAGTACAGAAGGAAATGTGGTAGACGACAATCGCGGAATCTACGACATGCGGTGTTTGGAATCTTTGGATCTACTAAGTTTGTTGCAGGCCCAGAAAATATATTATATTATTTATATTTAAGCCTATACTCACATCCTAACATCTAAGTAGGTGGGGCTATATACTTATTTCTAGTCATCAAGTACAATAATAAGCAGAGATGGGCTAAATTTTAGATAAGGCATGATTATAGCTGAGGGGCTTTTGACTATCTTGGAAAATAGTTGCACCGGGAGAGGGAAACTTTAAGGAATAAACATATGCCCCAGGAAGGTTCATTCTAGCTTCCATTTTAACCGTTTTACTATTTCTAAGGCTTCAGAAATAGTATTGAATTTTTTTCCCATAACTTTTCTTGGTCTGCTTTCTCTTAAACTTAGCTTTTTAAAACACAACGCTAATGACGTGATTTGGATTTTAAGTTATTTTGGGATTTTATTTTCGAAGTTAAGATACATTCCTGAAAGTTTCATTCCCATAACCTAGCTATTTGTAAGATATTAATAGCCCCGCCACCTAAAGTTTTACCGTGTATTCATCCATTTTACTCTTGCGTTTGGTAAATAGGAGATGTAAGCAAAACCAAACTTTTTAAATCTTCAATGTTGTTGACAAAACTACTAACCTAGCCTATTTACCATAATTTCTATTCTTTTTTCCCCCGAAGGAAAAACTAGGGACTCCTGAAGACAATAACATTTCTTATCATGTATTATTCAGTCAATTGTACTGTAACAGTTTGTTCTTAATAAAACTTTGTGGTAACCAATTGTAAGTAAGGAGGGTTGCAGCTCAATAATAGCTGACACTCTAAAATTTATGAATTTTGAGATCAAATTCCAAAAACGATAGTTTTGATATAAATAGAAATATCAGAAGAATTGGCCTGTTATGCTGATTCCAAATATATAAGATTCATTAAGTTTTGAATTACCCATTGAAGGCTACAAGCCTGAGAAAATTCGCTTGATTTTCAAAAAAGCAGGAAAGAATCCCCAAAAGTAAATTAATCTCAATGAAAACCACACCATCACAATCAGCGTTACTTTGCGGCACGGGAAAATACATACATAAAGCTTGAACTGTAATTGATATCAAAAGTAATATTTTTCCGAAATCCACCCCTTTTTTGAAGCTCTGGCGCAAAATAATCATAAAATCCACCGTAGTGAAAGAATTCTTTTTAAACAAAATTAATCTTGATCTTTGAAGTATAAAAACCGGCAATTTCTGGCAGCGAACACCCTAAATGAAAACTTTAATTAGCTCTGTGAACAAAATCTGTAGGAATTTGAGATTTTAAAATCGTTTGGCAGGAAAAGTGCTTTTCTTTTTTCTGGTAACTACCAGAGACCACTAACATGCATAATTTCATCTCAATATGTAAATTAAATAAAAAAACAAGTTTTTTAAACTGAAAGTAAGGAGCGACATTAAAACTTAAAACGAACAGAAATTGTTCCGTATATGAAAGGGGCTTTCCCCTCCTCAACGCCTCGCTCTTTAAGCAAAATTTTTTTTTTTTTTATAAAAAAAAAGTTTTTATAAATATTAAAAATTTATAGTAAATATAGAGGCTGTGTTGAGGGGACAGACCCAGTAAAAAAAGGCAAAAATTATTTTCGGTTTTATTTTTAATGTCGGTCCTTACTTTCAGTTTAAAAAACTCGTTTTTTTTATTTAATTTCTGATCGTTTTTTAGTTAATGCAGCTTTTATTTTGGCTCACCGTCATTGAATAAGTAAACAAAATTTGCATAAGAATTTTACTTTTCTTTTGCTAAATGGCTGTCTCTAAATTTGGTTCTGACGTAATTTACAAATTAACTTACGAAACGAACTTCTATATTCGTATATTTTTCTTCTGGCAAAAAATACAAATTTGCAGATTTTTACAGATATGAGTTTGAAACCTATGTTATAGGGTTTTCTGATACGCTGAATCTGACGGTGTGATTTTCATTAAAATTCTTTCACTTGTAGGGGATGTTTCCCGCTCTTTAAAAAATCAGGTGAATTTTTTCAGGCTCGTAGCCTTTGATGAGGAATACTAAACTTAATAAAATTCATATATTTAGAATCAGCATTATAAGCCCATTCTTTTGATACATTTATTGACATCAAAGTTCCGTTTTTAAAAGTTTCAATAACTATTGAGCCGTATTGCTTGTTTTTTTATTGTTTTTTTTTATTACGTATATGTTATTACGTATATGATGGGGTTCTCCCCTTAGTCAACACCACGCTCTTTACGTTAAAAGTTAAAACAATTTTCAATTCACAAACCCCTGAATCACAAAGGCCTTTTAATTAGAATAGATAGCCCTTTTGAAAGCACTAAAAAAACTGTAGCGTAAAGAGCGAGGTATTGACTTGGGGGAGAACCCCCTCATTTACATAATAATTTCTGTTCGTTTTAAGTTCTAATGTTGCTTCTTACTTTCAGTTGCAAAAACTTGTTTTTCTTAAATTTAATTTCTGATCGTTTTTTTAAATAATGCTTGGAAATCCGGCGCCCCCTTCATAGAAATGTCCCTTAACCCAAAGAAACATCTCCACGGAAAGATTCTCCCGAGTAACCCCCTCCTCCATTCCCCCCCCCCCCCCACCAGAAAAAAATTATTCCTGAAAATGTCTGTATACTTCCCAATAACCAATACAATATGTAAGCAGTGGGCAAAGTTCATAACTTTTAGCCCTTCCCCTGGGAATTGTAGGGATTAAGTCATCGTAAAAGACATATTTATTAGATTTTCGACTATGCTGAACAAAATGGCTATCTAAAAATTTTAATTGGGTGACTTTGAGAAAAAAATGAACGTTGGAAGGGGCCTAGTTGCCCTCCATTTTTTTGGCCACTTAAAAAGGGCACTAGAACTTTTAATTTTCGTTCCAATGAGCCCTCCTAGGAATTTATAGGACCACTGGGTCAATTCAATTACCCCTGGGGAAAAGAAAAAAAAAACAAACAAATAAACACGCATCCATGATGTTTCTTCTGGCAAAAAATACAAAATTCCACATTTTTATGGATAGGAGCTTCAAACTTCTACAGTAGGGTTCTTTGATACGCTGAATATGATGGTGTGAATTTCATTAAGGTTCTATAGCTTTTAAGGGGTCTTTCCTCCTTTTTTCGAAAATCAGCCAAATTTTCTCAGGTGCGTAACTTTTGATAGGTATAATTGAACTTGATGAAACTTATATATTTGAAATCAGAATTAAAATCTGATTCTTTTGATGTATCTATTTGTACCACAATTCCGTTTTTTAGAGTTTTGGTTACCATTGAGCCGGGTCACTCCTTATTTACAGTTCGTTACCACGAACTGTTTGATTCCAAGAGTAAGCATAGATTCACCTAAAAATAGGTATTAAAATGCATCAAAATTATCTGAGTGAAAGTTCACATGAAAATAAAGGGAATGTGAAGAAGGTGGAGAAAGTATTAAAATATGAACTAAGGAAGTGTGATGTGGATGCCATGGATAAAATTGCCGAGGATCTGGAAGATTCAGCTAGACGGCATAATAGTAAAATAGTGTACTGGCATGATAACAAATGGAGAGGTAGTAGGCAATCCAGAACTGGCCCAGTTAAAGATAGGAATGGGGCCACAATTACCGATAAAAAAAAAAACAAAGAGAGGTGGGCCGAACACTTTGAGAGCTATCTTAACCAAGATTGAGTTACAGGAAGAACTATAGAGGAAAATGAAAAAGTTTGTGATACCTTAGATGTGAAGGAAGACTTGTTTTGTGAGGAGGAATGAGCAACAGTACTAAAAGGATTAAAAAATAATAAGGCTCCAGGTGCTGTTCGGGTGGTAAATGAGTTTCTGAAAAATGGTGGCTCTGAGGTTAGAAATAAGTTACTGAAGATTATGAATATGGTTTTTGAAAAGGGGGAAGTACCTAACGATTTTAGGAAAACCTTAATTAAGCCACTTCATGAAAGGTGATAAAAGTGAGTGTGGTAATTATCGAGGCATTAGTCTGGTCTCTGTAGCTAGTAAACTACTTAGTAATATGGTACTTTTTAGACTGAGAGATGCTGTAGGCAAAGTTTTAAGAGAAGAACAGTGCGGTTTTTAAAAAGATAGAGGATGTGTCGACCAAATTTTCACTCTTAGGCTAATAATTGAGAATTAAATAATTAATAAGTTATCAAACACTTTTGGTCCTCAGTTTTATAGATTATGAGCAAGCGTTCGATTCTATTGATAGAAGAGCTTTAGTAAAGGTTTTATCCTTGTATGGTATACCAGACAAATACATTAAAGGGATTAGTGCTATGTACGAGAATAACACTGCTGCTGTTAAGGTAGGAAATGAGGTTAGCAGCTTGTTTTATTTGGATTATTTTGATGGACTTTGTTTTAAGGAGCACAGGAAAGGTAATGGGAGACCACGGAATCAAATGGGGAGAGAAAAGTCTCATGGGCATAGATTAGGCTGATGATTTAAGCATTCTAGATGAAAGTGTGAGAAAAATAGATGAAGTTCTAGAGGTTTTGCGAGTTCAGGGTGCTAGAATTCGTTTGAAAATTAATGTTAAGAAGACAGCTTCACTTACCTTGGTAGTATTATTAGTAAGGACGGCGAGAGCAGTGAAGATGTTAAAAGTGGAATAGCCAAGACTCACGGTGTTTTTTCACAGATAAAAAAAGTTTGGAAGAATAGGAAGAAAAGTCGGCAAACAAAGATTAGAATATTAGAAGCTACATTGATGACACTGGTCAAATATGGCTCTGGAGCATGGACGCTCCGAAAATCGGATGAAGATTTGCTAGATGTTTTCCAGAGAAATTGCTTAAGGATTGTTCTGGGTACCCGGCTGACTGACTTTATTTCAAACAATAGGCTATACGAAAAATGTGGTTCAATACCGCTCTCTAGGGCTATAATGAAAGAAAGGTGGAGGTGGTTAGGGCACGTTGTGCGGATGAAGGATGACAGATTGCCGAAGATTGTTCTTTTCGGCCAACCGTCTAGGGCTAAACATAAAGCAGGTCGTCCCCGTCTAGGGTGGGAGGACATCATAAAGAAAGATTTAAAGGAAATGGGAACTTCGTGGGTGGGTGTAAAACGGGAGGCTTTGAATAGATTGGGGTGGAGGAGGAGCGTGTGTAGCTGTGATGGCCTCAGGCGGCTTGGTGCTGCGGTGAGTTGTTAGTAGTAGTAGTAGTAAATTTTTGGTTACTTTTTAAAGTTTTTTACCCTTCCCTACCCCCTCCCCCAGAGAAAAATCTTCGATACGTTCTTACCTATCTAGATGGTTTTTTTCCGGCCAGAAAATCCCAAGGTGCTAGTTTTCAAAAAAAAACATATGGAGCCGTTTTCAAGAAATTATTTATGCATAAATACATCTGGGGCTATAAAATTGTCCTTTTGGACGGTTCGTACCAGTTCAAAGAAGGCCTAACAATGGTTTCATATAATTCTCAAACGTTTCAAAATCCTCTGACATCCTTTTATGGTTTTACTTAACAAAGAAACAATTAATCGGCAACTGTTCTGTCATTTGCATCGGCTTATCAAAAAAGAGGCTTTCGGAAACATTTCAAATGTTCAAAATTTAAAAGAACAACTTGAAAAATTCACTCTCAATCGATAGTTATCGATTTTTATTGAAAAAATAATTAATAAGAAAATATTTTACACATTACGCCATAAGCTAGGTATAATTTTTTAATTATTTTTGAATATGAAAATAGAAATTAGTTACAATATAACGTTTGTAGAACTTCATTGAATGAAAAGTTATATTCCGAGTTAATATTTGTGATAAAGTTTGCAAATTTGCAATATAGGATGAAATGTGTATAATTTTTGAAATGCTGAACTGATTGATTGTCGATATCCTGATCTTCATCAATGAGCATGCAAAATGGTGCTAAAATATCTTAAAGAACCTAAGATATATTAAATCTACTGAAAGAGCTGTAGCCACTAGCCAGGGCTGCCACTGAACGCAAAAAAATTACCATTTTCTGTCAGAAAAAATCACCAAAAGACAAATTGGCATTGAAAACTTTAGTGCACCAAATAGGGATATTATCTGTTGAGCAACTTTTATAGCTAAGCGTTTTGTTTAATGTTAATGCATTTAAATACCTATTTTTAGGTGAATTTATGCTTACTCTTGGTATTTACATATTGAGATGAAATTATGCATGTTACTGGTCTCTGTTAGTTACCTGAAAAGTAGTCTTCACCTAGTAGTCTACCTGAAAAGGTAGTCTCTGGAGTACCTGAAATTACTTCAATTTCTAATTTAATGAGCGCTTTTCGAAATTTCTACGACAACTTCTTCGATACGAAGTGCCCTCCTCTAAAGGAAAAAATCAATAAATAATACATTATGCCAACATCGTTCTTATATGCCCCCAGGGCATAGCTTAAAAACCTTGCCCTGAGCGTTGTGGGGGAGTATCCTCCTCTTTACTTAGACCCGTTTCTTGTCTGGTTCTCGAGTGTCCCCGTTCTTTACTTAGGCAGCGCGATCGTGCTGCCTATGATTTATACAACAAATTTCTATATAAACCTTATATGCCCCCAGGGCATAACTTACAACCCTTGCACTGAGGGGTTATCATCTTAAAAGACCTAATTTCCAGAACGTTCAACGTTGAACAAAATGGATATCTCAAAATTTTGATTGGATGTGTTTTGGAAAATGATGGGCGTGAGAGGGGCGTTAGTTGTTATCCAATTACTTTCAACTATTAAAAAAGTCACTAGCCCTTTCAATATCCAATTGAATGAGCCCTTTTAAAGTTTCTACGACAACGCTTTCAATAAAAACTTTATAAGCCCCAGGGCATAACTTACAACCCTTGCTCTAAGGGCTGTGAGAGAGGGGTTTTCATTCTTAAAGACCTAATTTCCAAAACTTTCAACTACGTTGGATAAAATGGCTATCTAAAATTTTTGATTATATGTGTTTGGGGAAAAGATGGGCGTGAGAGGGTGATTAGTTGCCCTCAAATCACTTTCGACAATTAAAAAGAGTACTGTCCCGTTGAATTTCAAATTGAATGAGCCCTTTTTCAAGCTTCTACGGCAAATATTTCAATAAAAAACCTTATATGCCCCCAGGGCATAACTTATAATCCTTGCCCTAAGGGTTATGGGGAGTTTGTTCCTCAAAAATATATTTTCTATCAGGCAATCAACTACGTTGAACAAAATGGCTATCTCAAAATTTTCATTGGATGTGTTTGGGGAAATGATGAGCGTGGGGGGGGGGGGGGGCTAGGTGCCCTCAAATCACTTTCGAATATTAAAAAGGGCACTAGCTCTTTGAATTTTGAATCGAATGAGCCTTTTTTGAAGTTTCTACGACAACGCCTTCTATAAAAACCTTATAGGCCCCCAGGGCATAACTTAAAACCCTGAGGTTTGTGGAGGAGGGTACTCCTCAAAAACATATTTTCTATCCGGAAATCAACTACGTTGAACAAAATGGCTTTCTTAAAATTTTGATTGGATGTGTTTGGGGGAATGATGGGCGTGAGGCGGGGGGGGGGGGGGGGGTTGGTTAGTTGCTCTCCAATCACTTTCGACTATTAAAAAGGGTACTATCCCTTCAAATTTCCAATCGAATGAGCCTGTTTTGAAGTTTCTACGACAACGCCTTTTACTTATATGCCCCCAGGAAGTAACTCAGATTTTCTATCTGAAAATCAACTACGCTGAACAAAATGGCTATCTCAAAAATTTTATTGGATATTTTTGGGGCAATGAAGGGCGTGAGGGGGGCTAGTTGCCCTTCAATCACTTTCGACTATTAAAAAGGGCACTAGAACTGTCAATTTTCAATCGAATGAGCTCCTGTTTAAGTTTCTACGGCGACCCCTTCCATATGAAGTGTCCTGCTTTACAGTAAAAAAATAAATAGTACACTGTGCCAACATCGTTCTTATATGTCCTCAGGGCATAACTTAAAACCCTTGCCTCGATGGTGTTGGGGGAGTGTCCTACTCAAAAACATGCTGAACTAAATGCTGAACTAAATGGATATCTCAAAATTTTGATTGGATGTGTTTGGGGGAATGATGGGTGTGGGGGGGGCTAGATGCCCTCCAATCACTTTCGACTATTAAAAAGGGCACTAGCACTTCGAATTTCCAATCGAATGAGCATGTTTTGAAGTTTCTACAACAACGCTTTGAATACAAACCTTATATGCCCCCAGGGCATAACTTTAAACCCTTGTCCTGAGGGTTCTGGGGGAGTGTCCTCCACAAAAAAAATGTTTTTTATCTAGAAATAAACTATGCTGAACAAAATGGCTATCTCAAAATTTTGATTGTATGTGTTTGGGGGAAAGATGAGCTTGGGGGGGGGGGGCTAGTTGCCCTCCAATCACTTTTGACTATTAAAAGGGGTACTAGCCCTTCGAATTTCTAATCAAATGAGCCTTTTTTGAAGTTTTCTACGACAACACCTTCTATAAAATCCTTATATGCCCCAGGGCATAACTTAAAACCCTTGCCCTAAGGGTTGTGGGGGAGTGTCCTTCTCAAAAAAAATATTTTCTATCTTGAAATCAACTACTCTGAACGAAATGGCTATCTCAAAATTTTGATTGTATGTATTTGGGGGAATGATTGGCTTGGGGGAGCTAGGAGCCCTCCAATCACTTTTGACTATTAAAGGGGCACTAGAACCTCTCAGTGTCCAATCGAATGAGCCTCTTTTGAAGTTTCTACGACAACACCGTCCATATGAAGTGCCCTGCTCTAAAAGAAAAAAAAATAAATTCTACATTGTGCCAACATCGTTCTTATATGCCCTCAGGGCATAACCTAAAACCCTTGCGCCGAGGTTTGTGGGGGAGTATCCTCCTCAAAAGCATATTTTCTATCTGGAAATCAACTACGCTGAACAAAATGGCCATCTCAAAATTTTGATTGGATGTGTTTGAGGGAATTATGGGCGTGGGGGGGGGCTAGTTGCCCTCCAATTACTTTCGACTATTAAAAAGGGCACTAGCCACCCCAATTTCCAATCGAATGAGCACTTTTCGAAAATTTTACGACAGCTCCTTCGATAAGAAGTTCCTTATGGAGAAAAGAAAAAAAAACATATTGTGCCCACATCGTTCTAACTTACTCAGGCAGCGCTAGCGTGCTGCCTATGGTTAGGGTTAAGTGACTGTTTAGGTAAAAATGCGCCGCCATGCTACATTAATACCTCAGTTTTTTCAATTAACTGCAATTTTTCCCTATTTTGAGTTAAATTTGTAGTTCAGTACAACAAAATGAAAGAAAACAACACTTTACTGTAGCATAATCTTTTTGTTCACTTAAAAAGGGCAGTATAACTTTTCATTTTCATTCGAATTAACAGGCTCTCCACTTCATACAGTTACGCATTTGAGAGAGATAGAGAGAGAGAGAGATAGAGAGAGAGAGAGAGAGAAGGAGAGAGAGAGAGAGAGAATGAGAGAGAGAGAGAGAGAGAGAGAGAGAGAGAGAAAGAGAGATAGACAGAGAGAGAGAGAGGGAGGGAGAAAGGGAGAGAGGGAGAGATAGAGAGGAGAGAAAGAGAGAGAGAGAGATATGTATGTAAAATTTTATTAAATATCAACTGAAGCATAATAGTCAAATGAAACTTTAAAATAAGTGTCCATATCAGCATTATATTTTATCAATGTTAAGAGATTGTTTAGGTATAAATGCGCCGCTATGCTACATAAATGCCTCAGAATTTTCAATGAACTGCATTTCCCTATTTTGAGTTACAATTGTAGTTCAGTACTACAAAATGGTAGAAAACACCACTTTACTGCAGCATAATCGTTTTTGTCACTTAAAAAAGGTCACCAATTTATTGAAACAAATTCGTCAAATGAAACTTAAAAATAAGAGCCTTGTATTTTAAAATAAGAGCCTTGTTTAAAATAAGAGCCTTGTATCAACCTTGTATTTTATTAAGGTTAATTGATTGTGTACCTGCAAGACTGGGGACCTTGTGGTCAACTCTATTCCCACTTGAGGAGGGGCGCCCCTCGAGGAAATTATA
Organism: Artemia sp. Qi Xiang Cuo; assembly: GCF_049724085.1. Taxonomy (NCBI): domain Eukaryota; kingdom Metazoa; phylum Arthropoda; class Branchiopoda; order Anostraca; family Artemiidae; genus Artemia; species Artemia sp. Qi Xiang Cuo. Next base: position 61,231,706 of record NC_142807.1, on the reverse strand, counting down.
GCCTAGTAAACGACACAGCATTCGCACGGGATTCTGACTAATGGAAAATTCTTCTGGGATTGGTATGTTTTGATGGGCGTCTTTGGGCTGAAAAACCTCTTCCTAGCTAATTTATCTATTACGGGTTGCCTCCCCGTAGTAGTATAATATTTGTAGGTATGAATATATAATGAGTTGGAGGAAATAGGCTTGAGATTGTCTGAGCAGGATTTCGACTCTTGTTGATAGGAGAGCATCGCCAAGCACTGAAAACCATGTTGTGACCAAGATGTGCCCAGGATTGCACAAAACCTCAATTCTTGGAGGTCGCAGGGACTTCTTGCTGTCCGGTTTTAAGCTGGCTTAAGCACTTCGGTGTAGACTTGAGAAGATATGTGATCTCCGTCCTGCACTGGTATCCAGGATCACTGCTTTTCCTGAGGTGAAACAAATTTCAATGATTTAAAGAACATGAAAATTGGAACTTGGAATGTTACGACATTAAAAAATGACTATCGTATCGACAATTTGACTGACGAATTCAGACGATTCGAACTGGATCTATTAGGAGTTTCAGAAACTCATATCCCAGGGGTAGGAAGCATGAAATTAGGTGATATAGAATTTGTTTACTCAGGCAGGAAGGATGGGGTACATAGACAGGGAGTAGGGCTCATGATGAATAAGGAAGCTGCTAAGTCTTGTTTAGGCTGGGAAGGTATTAATAATAGAACACTAATTGCTCATTTTATGACTAGAAAGTTCAAGGTATCAGTTATAGTAGTATACGCCCCTGTAGAACCGACTGATGGAGATACTAGTGACTCAGATGAATTCTACTTACAGTTACAGGAGCAAATAGACAAGGTCCCACGTAGAAATATGATGTTATTGCTGGGAGATTTTAACTCCCAGGTTGGTGGAAATAAGGATAGATGGTATCCCAGCTTAGGTAAATTTGGTGTAGGAAAAGAAAACTGTAATGGATACAGACTTTTGCAATTTTGTAGGTATAACAATCTAGATAAAACCAATACGGTGTTTGGTCATAAAATGGCTCATAAGCTAACATGGTATTCACGCGATGGTAAGACAGCAAACCTTATTTATTATGTTATAGTAAACCGAAGACTGGCAGGGTCAATACAAGATACTAGGGTATATAGGAGTGCTGTTATTGATGTTAAAAGTAAAGATCACCATCTAGGAGTGTCAAGGGTTAATTTAAAGCTGAAATATCGGAATGGTACTTACCTCCCGGGAAGCTATGATATTAGTAGACTCCAGGATGAGAATTTGAGAGAAACTTTCCAGGAACAGTTGAATACTAAACTTGAGAGTTTAAAATTTGAGAATGTGGAAGATGGTTGGAATAATTTTAGAAAAATAATTTGTGAAGTTGCTGAAGGTGTATTAGGGAAGAAAGCTAGAACTGCAGCTAAGAATATTAGTGAAAAAGCTTTAAGTTTAATAGAAAGGAGAAAGGACTTGTACAATAATTATCTGAGTGATAGATCACATGAAAACAAAAGAAATGTAAAGAAAGTGGAGAAAGCATTGAAATATGAACTAAGGAGGTGTGAAGTGGAGGCCATGGATAAAATTGCCGAGGATTTAGAAGATGCAGCTAGACGGCATAATAGTAAAATATTGTACTGGCACGTTAACAAATTGAGAGGTAGTAGTCAATCCGGACTTGTCCCAGTTAAAGATAGGAATGGGGTGGCAATTAGCGATAAGACAAAAGCTAAAGCGAGATGGGCCGAACATTTTGAGAACTTGCTTAACCGAGATAGAGTTGCAGGAGGAAAATGAAAAAGTTTGTGATACCTTGGATGTGAAGGAAGATTTGTTTTGTGAGGAGGAATTAGAAACAGTACTAAAAGGATTAAAGAATAATAAGGCTCCAGATGCTGATAGGGTAGTAAATGAGTTTCTTAAATATGGTGTCTCTGAGTTTATAAATAAGTTATTGTATATTATGAATATGATTTTTGAAAAAGGGTAAGTACCTAACTATTTTAGGAAAACCTTAATTAAGCCACTTTATAAGAAAGGTGATAAAAGTGAGTGTGGTAATTATCGAGGCATTAGTCTGGTCTCTGTAGGTAGCAAATTGCTTAGTAATATGATACTTTTTAGACTGAGAGATGCCGTAGACAAAGTTTTAAGAGAAGAGCAGTGCGGTTTTAGAAAAGGTAGAGGATGTGTTGACCAAATTTTCACTCTTAGGTTAATAATTGAGAAGTGCCTAAGTTTTCAAACACCTTTGGTCCTCAGTTTTATAGATTATGAGCAAGCGTTCGATTCTGTTGATAGAGGAGCTTTAGTAAAGGTTTTATCCTTGTATGGTATACTAGACAAATACATTAAAGTGATTAGTGCTATGTACGAGAATAACACTGCTGCGGTTAAGGTAGGAAATGAGGTTAGCAGCTGGTTTTGTATTAAATCAGGAGTTAAGCAGGATTGTGTTCTATCCCCCTTTATATGGATTATTTTGATGGACTTTGTTTTAAGGAGCACAGGAAAGGCAATGGGAGACCACGGAATCAAATGGGGAGGAAAAAGTCTCCTGGACTTGGATTATGCTGATGATTTAAGCATCCTAGATGAAAGTGTGAGCAAAATGAATGAAGTTTTAGAGGTTTTGCGAGTTCAGGGTGCTAGTATTGGTTTGAAATTAATGTTAGGAAGACCAAGTCACTAAGGCTAGGAATAAGTGAAGATGAAAAGGTGACGTTGGGTAATGAAAAGATTGATCAGGTGGGCAGCTTCACTTACCTTGGTAGTATTATTAGTAAAGATGGTGGGAGCAGTGAAGATGTTAAAAATAGAATAGCAAAGGCTCAGGGTGTTTTTTCACAGTTAAAAAAAGTTTGGAAGAATAGGAAGATAAGTCTGCAAACCAAGATTAGAATATTAGAAGCTACAGTGACGACAGTGGTCAAATATGGCTCTGAAGCATGGACGCTCCGAAAAGCGGATGAAGATTTGCTAGATGTTTTCCAGAGAAATTGCTTAGGGATTTTTCTGGGTACCCGGCTGACTTGCCCTATTTCAAACAGTAGGCTGTACGAAAAATGTCGTTCAAGACCGCTCTCTAGGGCTATAATGAAAGAAAGGTTGAGGTGGTTAGGGCATGTTGTTCGGATGAAGGATGACAGATTGCCGAAGATTGTTCTTTTCGGCCAGCCATCTGGGGCTAAACGGAAGGCAGGTCGTCCCCGTCTGGGTTGGGAGGACGTCATAAAGAAAGATTTAAAGGAAATGGGAACTTCGTGGGCGGGTGTAAAAGGGAGGCTTTGAATAGATTGGGGTGGAGGAGGAGCGTGCGTAGCTGTGTTGGCCTCAGGCGGCTTGGTGCTGCGATGAGTTGTTAGTAGTAGTAGTAGTAGTAATTGATTGTTTAGATACAAATGCGCCGCTATGATCTTTACTGTAGCATAATCTTTTTGGTCACTTAAAAAAGAACGCTATAACTTTTAATTTTTATTCGAATGAGCTACTTCCCAATTTAATAGAGTACGCGTTTATCGACAAATAATGAAGAGAGAGATTGAGAAAAAAAGAAAAAAAGAAGAGGATGGAAACTATTACTTACGATTTAAATCGATCCTCTTCTATACTTGAAGTCTGATCCTCTTCAATAGTTGAATGTTCGTTGTCTTCAGTATTCATTTTAATCGATATATAAATAATGTTCCAATTGGATTTTATATAATTTTTTTTTAATGAAAAAAATTGCATAACGTGTCATTGGCATGTCTAAATTTCAAATCTAAAATACTTCCTCTAAATATAATCGCTTAATTAACGCTTTATCTAAATATACGTCGCCGAAGATAATTTGTATAGGCAGACCAAAAAGCTATCAAATTCATTCAGAATAGATCAAGTAATTACATAGATGGAATTTTGAATGCTTAACAGATCACTTTCGATTTTAAAGAAAAATAGGTGGTTATTTCTGGTTTGGGCTCATATATTGCAGGGAAAGGGATACTTCAAAAAGGAGGGGGGACAAACTGATTTCTCTGACATTGAGAGATTGTGGTGCAATAGATTATGTAAGTTTATATAAAATGTTTATTCCTTAAACTTATTCAAGTAAAAAAAATCTGCAAATTATGTTCTGATCTTGAGAGGGGTAGGGTTTTGCTAGGTTGTCACTAGACAAAGGGGAAATTTTTTTCCTTAATGCACTTTCATTTGAAAAAGATTTATTTCTGATTGTCTTTAAGGTAACAATGGAAAAACCCTCATCCGTGTAAAATTTATCCCTTGGGAAACTCTCCTATGGAGAATTCCTCCCGTTGAAAATCCCCCCAAACCAATTTTTCCCTTAATGCAACTGATAGGAATTTTGAGATGGCCATTTGTTGTCGTAGAAACTTTGAAAAACGCTCATTCGACTGGAAATTGAAAGGACTAATGCACTTTTACTTTGCCAAAAGTGATTGGAGGGTAACAAGCCCCTCCCCATGTCCATCATATCCCAAAGCATATCCAATTAATTTTTTTTTCAAAAAGTCAGAGACATTTCAATTGGAATTTCAGGGGTTTATATATATTTCAGGAGAACCAACCGTCATTTCAGCAACATGTTTCAGAGAGTCTTTTACCAGAAGAAATCGCTTTGCAAGTTTCAAACTAAGCTACGATGAATGAAAATATTGAAGTAAAATATCTTTTTGCTGCGATTGCAGCACCTTTAAAGGCCGTTATAATGATTTCACTAATTCTTATGAGTCTAATGCAGTCAATTTAGAACACGTGGACAGTGGATATCATGAGGAAATGAGGTGAGGACAAAAATATTGAATGAAATCAAAACAAATAGATTGGAGGGGAACTCAGTTTTAGATTGGTCGAGTAAGATATTATTGGAAGAAAGCATACCTTTACTACCCCAAAAAACTCAAAAGCTCAAAAAAGTTTTGGAAAAGGAGGTACTTTATACTAGAAAGGGAACACGAGGAAAAAAATATAAGACAAAAAAAAAGTGGAGTCACCCTACAGACATTATTCACGTTCTTTGAGAAATGACTGAGAAGTTTCATATAAAAGAAATAGGGCATACAAAAATTTATCATTGTTGTAATCATTGGTGAACATGATTTATTTTCTTATTATTATTTTTTATACGGCTGCCACCCCGCCCCCCCCCGTGGTACTCTATGACTGGTCATTGACAACGCTTAGTTGATCATATTTTTCGAACAGTATTATTCATACATTGGAAGGATAAACAGTTACGTCTTATTTTTTAAAGTTACGATGAAATATTTCAAGAAAGCGTGTGTTCATAATAAAGCAGTTGTAGCATTGAATGTTGACAAGGGAAAATATTTGAACTATGAAACGAGTACTAGCGTTAACACTATTGGAAATGTATGTGTGTGTTGTCATGACAGCGAGAGATTAGATTCCTTTGGTGTATCAAAAAATTCAACACTTATGATAGTAGATATGTGAGAGTAACAGTTCCAGAGATGATAGTGCTCAAAGAGAATTCAAGCCTAAAACTAATAGTTGATGTCAAGGGGCAACTTCTGGCTTGTGTTTCTGGTATCACATTACCTTTCGATAGATCCTATCGCCACCTTTCTGGTATTAGCATTCAACCGAAGAAAAAGAGAAAAGAAGAGTCTATCGCTTGACCAATATTATAAAACATATGCTGTCTACAAGTCAAAACTGTTACCTGTGTAAAAATAGTGTTGTAATAGACAATGAAATCGCAAGTAAAAAATTGCATTATTATATAATATCGCCAAGGCAGTTGAAGACAATTCAAAGAAAAATAAAGCATCAGTCAACGTTAAGAGTCAAGATAAAACATGATGTATTATTTTTGGAGTGGATTCAATGCATTCAAATTTTTTTTATTATGATATCAATAACATTTAGTATTGTAAGCGCCATTATTTCAATAAAAATATTTCATTGATTGACTTTGCTATGTTTCAAATATTTTTAAGGTAAGCCAGCATATCCATCCTTTAGAGAATCTATTCAAAAGTCGGATATGGAAAAACAGGAATTTTCACACATAGATACTACTACCAGGTGCACTTCAAATATTTCATTTGCTGCCCTCTATTCATTTATAGTCATAGATGGCAATATGTTTTTACTAACCCAAGTGCGGCCATCGATATCAATTTAGATATAGATGTCAGAACAACCAATTTTTTAACTTCACTCGGGTACATGCAGCCAGACTAAAATCATAACCTTTTTTTAAAACAACAGCATTCAAGTTAGGTTCATTTAGGTTCACTTAGCAAGGCGTGCCACGCTAAGTAAACCAAGATGAACCTAACTTCCATACAGTTATTTGAAAAAAGGGTGGTATTGTAGGTTGGCTGCATGTACCCGGGTGAAGGTAAAAAATAGGTTGTTCTGACATCTATACCTGAATTAAAATAGATAGCAGCACTTGGTTTAGTATAAAAATGCCATCTATCACTATAAATGAATAGATGGCAGCAAATACAATATTTGAAGTGCGCCTGGTAGTAGTTTCTGTGTCAGAAAATTCCTCTTGCCTCTCTGACTTTTTAATAGCTATTCTAAATGATGGAGTTGCCGGTGGTT